>NC_133649.1:91400974-91489587 GCF_009905375.1 Apium graveolens
AAAATAAGTAGCATATCGCGTCTTCTGATCTTCTCCTTACTGAGCCAATTCAAAAGCTCTTTCCATTTCTGTAATCCATGTGTTAGCTATTAGCGGATCAGTGATATCATGAAATGCAGGTGGATTCACATTCTGAAAAGCTTTGAAAGTGACAATTTGTCGAGGTGGTACTGGGGGATCAGGTGGATGGTGTGGTTCACGGTTATCTTGGTTTTCGAATTATTGTTGAAGAGTTCTTTGTTGTTGAGCTATATCATTTGTTTGTTGTTGTAAGGTTTCCAAAAATCGAAGAATATTAGGATCTGTGGTAGAAGTTGTTGTCGGGTTCTTCTTTTTAGGTGGCATGATCTTGAAATAAAAGTTTTATCAAAACAGGTATGAATAATACAGATAATTTCAAGGTTAGGGTGTCACAAGTCATTATATTCATATATACGATCGGGTTTCAAATTAAACATTAAGGGTAATGCATATAAAGGCATAAGAACAATTGAAAGCAAATAGAATGATAGTGCATAATTATCGAAATTAAGATCAAGGTACATTAAGATCGGAATAGAGTCTGAATCTAGGGATAACATGCTTATTTAATGGAAAATAAAAGGGAATTCTACAAAGTCCAACAATACAATGACATGAGAAGTAGATAATGGAAAGAACTAAGGCTTCACTCCATCAGAACGGGGCCCGGTAGTCTTCTCTTCAAGAAGCATCTTCACAATACTCTGGAGCTCATCCGCAATTATCTGGATAGTATACTGGCTGGTACAGTCTCGATGCGATGGCATCTCATCAAGTGTAGTGTTAACATACTGAACCAAGGTCTCAAGTCTCACAATCATCTGCTCCTTAGGCTTTCCTCCATAATTCCGGCTGTCCGGATACACGTTCTTCAATCGCTCTAACAGTCGATCGTACTTGCCCTGAAGCCTGTCGAACTCACGCCTCAACTCAGCATACACGGAGAAAGCAATGGTGTCGGACGGTTCAGAGGATGATGAGGAATGCGCCCTTTGCTGCCAAAAAATGCATATATATATATATATCTAAGAGAATTATTAGCGGGTGACTCGAATAACCTATACCTACACTCTCGTATAATATTCTATAAACCTATATACATATATAACCTATTTGGGTTGTCCAGGGACTCTAAACCGTAGCTTTGATACCAAAACCTGTCACCCCCCAAATTTAACAAAAGACACTATACGAATTATTACAACAGTTAACAAAAGGAAATAAATACAACTGAATCCAAGATCTTACAATTTAGGGTTTGGAACAGCCCAACACTATTAACTATTACAACCTAATTTTAATTTCGAGTTCTCACACAAAATGATCATTAATCTACCTGAGCTCGAACATACGAATCGGCATTACAAGTCTTACGCGCTGTCTGCTTGAATCTAACAATATCTGCTAGCTGTAATATCAGGGTAAAGCAAGTAGTGAGCCAAATGCTCAACAAGTGCTATAATATACATAAACAAGAATTAAATAATAAAAATGTAAATGAAATATTCAACAATATAGTATCAAGAGATAAACTTTCAGGGTGATGGCATCTTTTTCTTTTAATAAAATAATTCAAAACCATTTCTTTATCAACAACCATTTTATGACGCTACGGATTACGGCCGGTGATCAGCCGCGAAGTAATCCCGAACCTCGCTGGGTTCTGGAACATTAATGGGATCATAAACAACTTTTAAGCCTATAAATTAAGAGCGGAAAGCACTTGCGTCTAAGTCCAGATCCACTATTTCAAGAAAACATTCGTCCCCCTTTGGGACTGAAAATCCACTTTTAAATTTTCATTTTAAAAACTGATGCCAAGTGACGGTTAATTTCTTAAACAGTGAACATCTTTATCAAGGGTTCTAGATCAACTTCGAAGCACATGGAATAGGTTCAATCAACTTTAAGGCCATGATCAACTAGACTGATACCTTATAAAAGGAAATTGCAAGGTTTCTATTCACAAGGGATTGGGTAATGGGGTTTAACAGGGTTATTGAATGGTATAAAGGAACTAAGTCATACTAGGTTCAATATAGTGGTTCCAGATAAAATATAGGTATTTAAAATATAAAGAAGGTGAGCATCAGTTCAAAGCATAACAGGGTATCATGGTTTAAGGATAAGAATAGAGTTATCAAGCATATATGAACAATCTTTATGGAATAACTGACTTTTAGGTGTCAAGATAAGGTTACAAGTATGATTTATACAGGGTTCAGCATCACAATTACTTTGGTATACTAGCATGGTATGACTTTTGAATTTTTTGCGTGGCAATCTCCAAGCAAAGTTAAACTACTTGCAATAGATACTTGAGGGTTCATGGCATTTGCATATAATATGAAAGATTGATTTGAAACCACTTGGATCATGTATACATATATATCAAGGTGAATTAAAATACTCGCATCATATATAAAAGATGGGCTAACATACACTTCCAGTGTAAACAAAAAGGTAGGTTGAAACACTTTCTTGAGAAAGGCTTGACTTGACTAGCGGGTGGGAGCAACTGGGAGCTTTACTCGACTTTAATGGCAAGTTTACCCTCGACTTGTGAGCCTACACAAAATAATAATAACCTCATTATAATATATTCTCACCAACTCAGCCTAATTATAAACTGAAATTAACCACTTTGGCACTTAGGCCTTTATACACATATATGCTTGCAATTATCTTATAAGCATAATAGTTCGCATAGCCACATATGCTCACATAACACATTTAAGTACTTAATAATATATCAACACACTATATTGCATCACTAAGCTTGGATGATCTCACTCCACTTAATCAAGTCACTTAGTTATGCTAAACTAGCCAAAACTCTTAATATTGACCTCATAACTCGAAGTGCCTTTTCTAAACCATCAAGTTCTTATTGACCCTGACTTAGGCCTTACAATCTACTGACCTTATACTATCTTACAACTATGGTGATCAACCTAGGCCTCACTCGTAAGTGCTCTAAAACTAAATGTGAAGTGAATGTGCTCATTATAGTGATTTCAGGATGACACCAAAGGGTTTTTTATTACAATTAACACCCTTACACTTCAAGTTTACCTCCTAAACTTTTACACTAGACTCTTCTAATCATAAGGCAACTCCCAAACTCTGTGTGGCTCAAGGTCCTAGCTTGGGCTTCCCTAGGCCTAAGCTTAAAGTCCATGGTTCCCCTGTTTTCTAGACAGAAAAGTGTCCTGTTTTGCCCTAACTTGTGACACATGATTCTAACTCAATTCCTATGAACTATGGCTGGAAAAATACTTCTGACACTCCCTATAATTAATGCCAACCAAGACCTAGTGAGGGCCTACCCATGACATGGTCAATACCCCTTATTTCTAAGTTGTAGCAAAACTGTCCCCTACTGGACAGATTCGGTATTTTTACTCGTGCACCTAACCAAACAACCTACAAACCTCTAACAAACACCTGAAATTTGAAGTATACCCCTTTAATAGCTTCTGGTGACTTGGACCTCAAATTGCATTACAATGACATGGTCAAATCTCAGTCTAAACCTCATGATACTAAACTGAAAATTTGCAGAATCTATTATACCCCTTTCCACCATGTTTCCCACTTGACAAACCAAACCAAACATCAACCAAAACTCAAACTAATCCTCAACCAAGGAAACTTACTGAACTAACTCTCCCACAAATAATATTGGCTTAGTGGAGATCATCCTTACCTAAGGTGCAATATAGCAAAACAAGAGTTAACACAATACACTAATTACAAGTCATCACACTTTGAAAATAACAACTTAAATCCTCCATATATATACAAATTAAAATCACATAACAAGGAGCACAAATCATAATTAATATCTTAACACAACTGAAATTAGAGATTATTAACAAAAATTAATCCAAATGATCAAGAACTTTCAAAAATCATGAGTTGAACCTATGCATGCATGCTTTCGAACTTACAAGCCAAAAACAATATGGTTTCCATATAAATTTCATCATAGAATAAACATGAAAGCCTAGCATTAACCATAACTATATGATCACTTGGCATGTAAAGAGTTTTATCAAGTTTTTATTTCCAAAACCAAGCTATTATCACATAAACACACAAAAATCAACAAGGCAACAAAAACACCATCCACTCCGCTCCTAACAAGTCATGGCCGAATGGATAAAGGTGAAAACAACATTTACATGAGTGTGACACACTCATGTCTAGCCATTCTCAACCCTATGATAATATATCTCATGGTGAAAACCTTAAATTCACAAAAATCAAGGGTGTTCACTTTGAGTTTAACAAAATACTACCATTCAAGACTAAAACATAGACTTTTCACCCTAAACTCTTTGGATTATTAAAGAACAAGATATGGGGAGTAAGATTACTTAAATGGAAGATGGATGTTTGAATGAAAAATGAAGCAAAAGAGGGGGTATGGGGCTTGGTCGAGAGTGAAGGCCGAGAAAGAGAGAGAGGGCCGAGAAAGGGTGAGGGAGAAGAGAGGTGAGGGTGGAGTGGAGTGAAGTGAGTGTGATTATGAAAAATTGTACATGATTTTTATGGTTTTGATTTGATTATAAAGTGAGTGGAAGTGAGAATTGACATAAGTAACCCTCAAGAAAGCTTGTGTTATTTTGCATGCAAGGATAAGGTAGTAATTTGGCTAGTAAAGTAGTAGTTAGTGGGGTTGGAATTTCCAAGTTTGCCCTTAACTTGTATTGGGATCAAAATGCATGCATGGGCAACTAAGTAAATTGAAATTAAAATTCAACTAATTTATGTAAAACAATTTATATAAATATAAATGCATTTCCATAAATCACAAAATATATATCATAAAATAACTTATGATTTTAGAAATTTAATGATATAAGATTTGAAAATTTATTGTTAGAAGATTTTTAAAATCGATTTTTTTATATAAAATGAAGTACTTTTGATTATCATTTAAAAATACTACTCCCTCTGTAATATTTTAATAGTCGCTTGACTTTTCTGCACTCATTTCTAGGTGCTTTGACCGCATAGTTAAAATAATAATTTTTAAAATTTTCTTTTCCTGAATAAAAATATATAATTTAAACTTTTATTTACAGAAAGAAAATTTTAAAAATAATAATTTTTACTATGCGGTCAATGCATCTTGAGATGTATGCAGAAAAGTCAAGAGACAAATAAAAAGAAATAGAGGGAGTAAATAATAAGATTCTCCTTTCAAATTTTTTTATATATACTAATACATTAAACACTTAATTTATAGGCACTCAACACAATAATCACCCACATTTGTAATTCACACAATTTAAATCTCAATTATAAACACACAATTATATATATAAGATTTAGAAATACCGGTCGTAACAGACCCGCTGTTGTGCCCATGAGTGTGGTGCGCGAGTTTTATGTTAACGCTAAGGCGGATAAGAACGGGTTCACTATGGTGAGAGGGATAACGGTGGACTACAGTGCTGAGGCGATTTATAGGGTGATTGAGCAGCCCGAGAAGAAGGAGGAGCAGGAGAATTGGAACGAGAAAACTTTGGAGGAGTTTAATTTGGATTTGATTGTTGCTACCCTTTGTATGCCTGAGACTCATTGGAAGTTCAATAAGGGCACGAATGAGTATGCCATGTTCCCTGCGTCGTGCATGAACAGGTTCGCACGTGCATGGAATTCTTTTATTTATGCTAATATCATGCCATCTTCTCACGTGCGCGTTTGTTGTTGGGTATTTTACAGGGAGACTATAGTGGATCTTGGGATGGTTATACATCAGGGTATTCTGAGGTTTTTGCGAGGGAGTACTACGGGTTCGATACCCATATGCGTCCATTGTAACGAAGTTGTGCGTGGCGGTTGGCGTTTGTTGGCCCGCACATGAGCAGTTGCAGCTCCCTAGTGCTCCGATTGATAGTTTGACATTGTTGAATATGACAGAGTGGTATGGTGGGAAGCCCGATCCTAAGGGGATTGGTTATTCTTATGACCATATGTCAGGTGGAAGGCCAGCGGATCAGACTTATACTAGCGGGACTTCGCAGGCTCGTCGAGCAGCTTGGAGAGCTCAGTTGGGAGATGAGGTTGGTCCTTTGGGATCGTAGCAGTAGCAGGAGGAAGCACAAAGGCAGTGCTTGTTTGAGTACGATGCAGTATAGGCGTCAAGATATGAGGATGGATACGATGCATGACATCCATAGCAGGTTTGCACATGACCTCATCCAGGCATTGGGGACTGCTTTTAGAGCCACATGAATTGACATCCAGTGGCCAGTATTCGGTGAGGACTCGGTGTATCCACCTCTAGACACTCCTAACACTCCACCCCTTGAGGGCGTTGATCCTGGTTCTGATTAGGTATGCCTGATTCCTTGCCATTACCTTCACTGAGGATAGTGAATATTTTAAGTTTGGGGGCAGTAGTTAAGGATTTATGTGTTTTGTGTGAGTCGCATATAGTTTGCATATCCATGCTAGTTTAGTTCATATATTTGCATATTTGACTTGTAGAAGTTTTTATTATTATTATTTTTATAGTTTTTATAATAGTTGTTCATATAGTTTCATGCATTTGTATAATAACATGATCCCTTAGATGATTTTTTCCGATTGACTTGTGATATTCATGCTAGTGTAGTGATGTCATATTTAGTGATGTTAAGTCTTATCGAGTTGATTTGCATGCTAGAGACAATTGTATTTCACTAAGTCTTATTGGTTGCTTGAGAACTAGATCGTGGTCATGATTTATTTGTTTATCGAGGTTTAATCGCTTATTTATATTTAGAATTTAGGATATTCTCTTAATGATAAAATAACATGGATATTTAAAAATTAGAGAAAATTGGATTTCATTGCTAGTTGTTATGGCTAGGTGTCAAATGGCTAGTAGCCAGCTCATTTTATATAAGTAATCTAGGGTTGAACGAGATGGAGCGAAACGCACTCGTTCAGAAATTTGTGAAAAAAAAGAAGAAAAAAGAAAATATATATATATATATATATATATATATATATTTGTGATGCATAATTGATCATGAGTGGACTCTTTAATACTCGAGTTATTAAGTTCTAGGGGACTTTGTGCCTAGTGACCTAAGGCTTTTTATAGTCTGGGATCCACTAACCCAACGCTCGCTACTTGGGTATTATTATATGTCTTTTGTGGACCTCACTCATTACATGGTCAAATAAGCATATTTGTGTTGTTTTTATGTTTTGAATAAAAGCATGAATCCATGTAAATACGATATAAGAATAGAAGTATTATAAGTTATTTTGAGTCTAGCTTTTATTCTATTTATAACTTTGCGATTGCTTTGATGATTAGTGAGTCATGATTATTGATCTAGTTATGATAGTATATCTGTAAGCATTTGCACACACACACATTTCCGGCTTTTAAGTTGATTTGTGGGGTTTGATTGATCTTTGTGCGAATAACTGCATTTGTTGAGATGTTGCTTGTTGATTGGTTTAGTTATTCTATGGGGATCATTGCATTCATATAGTTGCATTCATGTATTTTTATTTCTTGTTCTTTGAGTCTGAGCTTGAGGACAAACATTGATTCAAGTTTGGGGGTATGTTGAGTGGCATTTATGACACTTTATAACGCTCCGTAAAGCTTTAGATTGATGTTTTGTACTCGAGTTGTTAGTGTTTTTAACGTGTTTTTGTAGTGTTTTTGCATTTCAGACATTTATCAGGATTACAGGTGAGTTGGCATTATTTGAATGCTAATTTGGTGTTAGGATGGTACCTAGATAAAAGCTCGTGAAAAGATGAACTCAATTCAGCAAGAAAAGAAGAAGTCATAAATTTTTCCAAAGAGACGGCGCGCCCGTGCTGAAGAAGCGCGCGGCCACATTAGTAAGGCAGAATGTCAGCGCGCCCGCGCTGAAGCAACGCGCGCCCGCGCCAGGTCGGGAATTAAAATCCTATTTCGCATGGAATTTTGATCCGTTGGACTTCTACTCTGCATGGGCTGCTATATATACATAACTTATGTTCGTTTTTCATAAGGCGACGTACCAGAGCTTAAGGAGAAGGCGTAAGAAGACCGTAGAGCACAATTCAACCAAGGCGAAGAAGATCTAGTTTATACTTATGATTCTTTATTTTGAGTTGTAACTTTGGATGCTAGTTTTCTTATTCTTGAACCTATACTCTTGTTTCATACTTGGTTTATTATTTATTCAGTATAAAGGCTATGTTTATTATACCATGCTTTTATCGGAACTCATGTTAATGATGAGTCCGATTATAGGCTAATCGTTATTGTGGGGTTCTAACGGATTCATTTATGGATTTCTTTAGTTAATTCAATTTGATGCCTTAGTGTGTGGTGATTGTATGATAACCTAGTTTTGGTTGTGCTTATTCTTCTTATGAGTGTCACGAACTTATAAGATAGTGTGTTAATCTTTAATGAAGCAAAAGTGATTTTAAGGTTTAGAACTTGCCATGCTAGCATAGGTTCATGTATTTGATATGCATAATTCTTAGGTAATTTTAACCATATAACTTGCCCAATGTAATCATGATAGATAACTTGTGCATTAAACCGTTATGTTATTAAATTCTATAGACATATAGGGTCTCAATATAATTGGTGTCTATTCAGCTTCTATCTCTTTTGTGGATATCTGGTAGTATGGTATTCGTACAACGAAAGTTGGCGTTTATCAGTTTTATGTTATCTGATTAGTGTCATCACCATTGCATGCTAAGGTTAATAATAAAAAGGCTATTGAATGAAGTATTTAATGAAGTTAGAATCCCATATTTGTGTCATATATTATTCAAATCTCTTTAGTCTCTTAGTTTATGTTATTTATTATAATCTCTTAATTAATCTTAGTTAAACATCCTTAATTTGTTATTCGTCTTAGCATTGGATAATAGCCATACCGGTGTTGCATAAATACATTGATTGAAATTAACCAAAACCTATCCCTGTGGGAACGAACTAGAATTTATTCTATATTACTTGCGATCGCGTATACTTGTGTGAATATTAGCGCGTGTTCTAGCCCTAACAGTGATTCAAGAAGACACTTTCTTGCTTACTGAATTGAAAAAGGCTTAAGAAGCTACTTTTCCAGAAGCTTATCTCCAACCAAGCAAAGGAGTGGCATACATCTGTCCATATACCAAACATTGCAAATATTTCCAGATCCCTAAGCAATGTCATGGCAAACAAGAAGCTGATAATGACTCTGGAGACTGATTTAAAGACAAAGTAGAACAAGACTGATGTAGATGAGGAAATGATCAAGATATTGGGGAGATACTTGAGAGATGCTGAAACCTTATTGCCCAATATTAAAATCAGTATTATGGATGACTTGGATGATTATGAGCAGAAGAAAGATGATCAAAAACCTTCTGGCTCAAATCCAAGTTAGTCTTCTAGGGAAACTAGCAGCAAGGTGAAAGAGAAAAGAAAGAGCCAGGATGACAAGAATGATGATGGGAAAACAAATAGAAAAGGTGGAGAAGGCGATTCAAAGAAAAGAAATGTCCAAGAATTGCAAGTCAAGATTCAACCTACTCAAACCTTTAAGCCTGCAAGCTCAAACACTAAACCACCTTTAACCTCTAAGCCTAAACTGTTGTACAAACAAACTGCAAACACATTACTCAAAATACCAATCACTTCTAGCCAAACCACCTTAAAGAAAATCTCAAACCTACCCTCATTTAAGCCACCAATCAAGACTCATTACAAGACTGTTGGGAGAAAACCAGAGAAGCTGCAAGTTGGTGAGGGGATTATCTGGAATTATTTTAACCGGACTGATTTTCTACCTTTAAATTGGTGCATCACAGATGATGACTACTTTTAACAAATAGCTGAAAAATGGTCAAAATTTGGGGTGTATATTGAGAGAAGTCAGAATCTATTATCAGAATGGTTCCTTCACTCTACTTAGCAGGGAATTAATGGATACACTTTCAACCACAGAATTTAGGAGGGTGATCAGCTTAATGAAGGACAAGGATACAAGTACCAGGGCATGGAAGGTTGTGATGTGTGTATGGCTGAGAGTAAGAGATGAAAGAAAAGAAAAAGGAAGAAAGGGATAGGAAGTATGCAGAAGAAATTTATATGTTTAAACAAAGATCAAATGAGCTCAAGGCAAAGGGGATGAGTAAAATTTCTAAGGATGGACAATTTCTTAACATACAAGCTGGAAGGTTTTCAAGATTCAGAGTTGGTTACTTGAATGGTTATTCATTGGATGATTGGCTCAAGCTTGTGGAAGCTCTAAGAGGGACTCAAATCATACAGAAACTTCAAGTACTTGTAAATCTAAAGGACCTCATTAAAAAATAATCAGGCTATGAGAATTCATGTGATGAATGTACTTATTGAACTCATATAATCACTCAGTATATAAAAGTTGTATTTGTTATTCTGTCAGTTTTGTGTAATCATTTTATTTTTTCTTATAACTTTGGGTTAGTCTTTTTATCAGGCATGAATTTAGATAAGCAATCTTCTCACAAATTGGGAGAGATTGTTGTGTAATACATGCCTATACAATAACAAGACTAAGTAAAATTGACAGCCCTAAGATTCAGTTGGTTGATAATTAACTTTGTATTTTGTATTTTATTACTTGAGTCTGTAAAATGGTTAGAAGATTAGACTGGAGTATTTTTCTGTAAATAGTTCAAGCCTAATGACTAAACTCTTAAAGAAGATCAAGATAAATCATGCCTAGAGAAATGATACAGAAGCTTGGAGTTGAATAAATCTGTTCTAATGAAAAATGTTCTAAGTCAAAATATCGACAAGTCACAGATCAAGGAATATAGAGAAGTCATTCGAGAACTCCTAGAATGACTTATCGAGAAGTCCAAAATGGCTTATAGAGAAGTCTCAAAGATATCGATAATTCAAATGAAGATATGAAGATTGAAGATATGGAAAAGTCATTTCGGCATGTAGAGAACTCATAGATATCGACAAGTCAAATTGAAGATGTGAAGATTAAAGATATCGACAAGTCAAAATATCATTAGAGATCTCAGAGATATCGATAAGTCAAAATGTATATAGAGATCTCTGAGATATCGATAAGTCAATTCTACATGTAAAGATCTCAGACATAGCGACAAGTCATTTAGCATGAAAATATCAAGAGACCTCGACAAGTCAAATATACCTATAGAGATCTCGATAAGCCATTATGCTTATCGAGATGTCACTTCTCTATATAATAAATTGGAGATCTCGATATGCCTCTCAAATACGGGATGCAAACAAATAAAAATTCAACATTATCAGCCAACAAACAATCTATCAACTAGATTGAAAAGTCTACAAAGTAGCTAAGGAGAATAAAGATCAAGGGCCAAGATTAAATGGACAAAGGATGGTCACAGACCTACAAGATTCTGTACAGATATGCTAGGCCAGAAATGAAAATAGAAAAAGGTTGCTTTAAAAAATGGTTTAGTTTTTTAGTGCAAGTTTTGTAAACCCGTGTTGCTAGTGTATAAAGCATGCATGGGTCCTTAGTTCACAAGTAACAAACAGATTCATATCTCTTGTATTCTCTCTAGAAAGAAGCGGAGTTCTTTACTTAAAAAGAACCCGGGATTTGTAGCAAGACCTAACTTAATTTTAATACAAAATTAAGTGAGTTTTTAAATATTGTGTTTGCTGTTTTATTTCAGCTAACATAATAAAACTACATCTCGTATCTGCTTTGTTCATACAACCAAACAAATTCAAAAAGGCTTAAAAATATCTAAAACACATTCACCCCCCTGTGTTGTATTCAATATCTAACAAATACACATTCGCAAATCAGTGATAACTCTAGTGGGAATTAATTCATATTTATCATTCTTAACCACTGTGGTTCCTCCTTTTTTAGGAACTACTTGAACCAGACTTACCCATTTTGAGTCAGAAATTGGGTAAATAATGCTCGCATCAAAAAGTTTAAAAATTTCTTGTTTAACAACTTCTTGCATGTTAGGGTTCAAGCGGCGTTATCCCTATATTCAAGGCTTATGATCTTCATCTAGATAAATTCTATGCATGCAAAAGTCCGGGCTAATCCATGTAAGATCATCAATACTATACCCAATTGCTTTTCTTTGCATACGCAACACAGTAAGAAGTTTAGAAATTTGACCATCAGTTATATTAGAGCTAACAATCCCAGTACAAGACTCATTATCATCAAGATACACATACTTAAGATTTGATGGCAAAGGCTTTAACTCTAATTTCTTTACCTGAGGTTTATCACAAGAAGTAATAATATTTGTTACCTCACAACCTTGGCTTGAATCAGCCTTACTATCTAACTCAAGAATCAACGAGTCAACTTCAGCATGTCCTTCTCCTTCCGAAGCTTCAAGCATCAACACTGCTTTTAACGCATCATTCAACCAAACTTGAGGTAGCTCATCATGCAAAATTTCATCAATGATATCAATCCTGCAACAAGTATTCTCAAGCGAAGGGGACTTCAGAGTATAGGTTAGAGTAAAAGTAATTTTATCATCATCAACACTCAAAGTTAAAGTCCCATTTTTCACATATATGACAGCACTTGCAGTACAAAGGAGTGGTCTCCCCAAAATAATGGGAATTTGGCTATCCTCATCCATGTCCAACTCCACAAAGTCTACAGGAATATAAAATTTTCCAGCTCTAACATGCACTTCCTCTAAAACATTCAATGGTTATTTTATGTAATGGTCTGCCATTTGTAATATAATTTGTGTGCATTTTAACTCTCCCATGTTTACTTTTTGAAAAAATTGAGAGAGGCATGACAGAGACGCTGGCGCCTAAGTCACATAGAGCTTTGTCAACAAACAATGCACCTAAATAACAAGGGATCAAAAAACTTTCGGGATCTTTAAGTTTAGGTGGAGACTTATTTTATAAAATAGCACTGCACTTTTCAGTAAAAGCAATTGTCTCCACCTCACCAATAGATCTTTCCTTAGTGAGAATATCCTTTAAAAACTTTGCATATGATGGAACTTGAGAAATTAAATATGTGAAAGGAACTATTACCTCAAGATTCTTGAAAGTGTCATGAACTTAAAAAACTGTTGATCTACCTTAGTTTTGTTCATCCTACTAGGAAACAGAAACTTAAGCACAAATGGTGGAGGATCATTTACAATCTTCTCGTTCTCAGCCTTCTTGCTTCCTTCAGTTCCACCCTTTTTTGTTTGATCAACATCATCCATATTGTCATCTTTACTGGTGTCCTTCTCTTTCTCATCAGTCACATCGGTAATAGGCATTGAAGGATCATCATATGTAAGACCACTCCTAAGAGAAATATCATTCACATTCTCCTTCGGATTTGTTGGTTATGAAGGTAAAGAGCCAGGCTGCCTTGCTGTTGAAGAACTAGCTAATTATATAATCTGAGTTTTCATCATCTTGTTATGGACTTTCATATCTTTAATCTCTTGCATCAGTAATTTCAGCATCTCATTTGTCTGATCAGGCTGTGCAGCTTGACTAGCTTGAGGAGCATAATTTTGAGGAGGTTTCTGAAATCTAGGAGGATTCATAGGTCCCTGAGAAGGCCTATACTGTTGTTGTTGTTGAGAACTCTGATAAGATTTCTAATACTATTGTTGCTGATTAAGCATAAGAAGATTTTGAGCATTGTTGTTCTGATATGAGAAATTTGGATGATCTCTCCAACCAGGATTATAAGTGTTGGAGTAAGGATTATACTGAAAAAACATTAGCTAGCTCCATCTGAAAATTTTGTGAATTTTGAACATTGTACGAGCAATCATTACCAAAGTGGCCTTGAATGCCACATACTTCACAAACAGGACTATTCATGGGAGCCATGGATGACAATGCATTAATACTCATAGGAGGAGCGAATGATTAGGAAGTCTTCAAAGAATGAATCTCCTGAGTTAATGCAATGAGCTGAGATGATAAGAGAGAATAAGCCTCCACTTCAAGTTTACCATCCTTCTTAGGCTCTCTCGGGTTATTGAAGTGATAAGTCACTAAATTTGCAAGAAAGTTATATGCATCATCAACTCCTTTTTCTAGAAAATACACCACATACAACATTATCAACTGTACCATTTGTTCAGGGTCAAGACCATTGTAGAAGCATTTAATCAGAAACTACCTCTCAAGACCATGATGAGGGTATGCATGTTGAAGATCTTTGAATCTCTCCCAAGCATCTTTAAAAGACTCTCCATATTCTTGTTTGAAACCCCTCATCTTGTCAATCAAGTCGCCAGTTCTATTCGGTCGGAAAAACTCAGTTAAGAAAGCTTGAGCAATTGCATTCCACTCAGTCACATTGATATCCTTCAACCATTTTTGAGCTTTGTCACGAAGAGAAAACCCGAACAACATGACTTTTAGTTGGTCTACAGTGACACCCCGATGTTTGATGGTAGAGCTGAGTTGTTGAAACCTTTGCTGATGAAGTGTAGGGTCTTCACAGGAAGACCAGTAAACTGATTCTGCTGGATAATAGTGAGCAACGCCGGTTTGATCTCAAAATTTGTTGCTTCAACGGTTGGCATAGCAAGGCCAGTAGGCACACCACTTGGAGAGGGTTATGAATAGTTCTTCAAAGATTTAATAGGAAGTTCTGCCATTATGATCTTTGAATCACTGAGATTTTGATGCCTTTCTTTTCTTACTCGATCTATATATTGCTGACAAGTAATCCCAAAATTCAGACTAAGAGGAGTTACTTCTGCTTCTTTTGTGGACTTGCGCATCAACAATTAAAACAAGGAAAAGCAGTGAAATATGCCTCAATTGGAAGTAAACCTCCAATGAGACAAAGGAAATAATCTAAAACAATCAAACTAAAATCAATATAAACTAGGCGTCTCCCCGGCAGCGGCGCCAAAAACTTGATGTGTAAAATTATATCTAATTGTAAGCACATTGTGTCTATTGCTAGTACAAAGTGGCAAGTTCAGTTCGTATCCACAAGGAGACAGTTTTAAGAATTTCAATTTAACTATTATGAATTATTTCTGAGAGTAAAATGAATATTGAAGCTTTTTAACTAACTACTGATGCAAATTAAATATGTTTTTAAATCAATTAACTGAAGGTCTAGGGCGATGCAGGTTCACCATATTTACACCAAACTAATCATAAAATTATAGCAATTTAGTGGGTCAAGTAATTAAAGTAAAAGTTAATCTTTCCCAAGAATTAACACTTTCAGAAATCCAGTGATGCTCCTGCTCTCACTTTCAATTCTGCTATCGTACGCGTTCCTCTAGTGAGTAAAATCTCTTGATCTACTATCCCTATTGCATACAGATAATCTTTGATATTGTCCAATTACACAGATTAAGTACTAAAACATATCGACTAAAATTACTTTTTATCCATTAAATTACTAATCAAATTAAAGCATATTCATAGTGCAAATATGGCTTCCCTTTGCACCCTAGAATTAAACTACTCCCTCATGCTAGATGTAAAAGCAATAAAATAATGATTCACACCATGTAAAAGAGATACCAATAAAATGAGAATAGATAGAAATACCTTAAACTTTAGATTAATGAATAAATTAATATTAAAGCTAGAACAAAGTGCTATGAAAGAGATGAAGAAACTAAAAGCCCTAACTCTGTAATAGTACATACGTATGTATCTCTGCTGTTAGCTAATAATAAAATCAAGAGAATTCTAGATCGAGTAGGATTTTGTAATAAAAAATTGTAGTTGTCTATTCTCTGCAGTTTCTGAGCTGCTCCAGCTGGATTCTCCTTACTGAACCATCTCTGAATTAAAGAAAATCCCGTGGGCTTCACGTGGACTGTAAGATCATCAAAATCGGACTTCTGGATCGCTAGATACGGCTCAAACAGTATTTACAGCCCGTGTAGTCCAATATTACGAATTTTCTTCTATTTCCACTCTAAAATAGGACTTTTTGCTCTAAATCCTTCCAAGTATAGAATTTCCTTGTAACCTACAATAAAACATCAAAATCTATTAAATAAATATCCAAATTAGTGTAAAACATAATTAATATGAGAATAAAAATCATCCAAAATATATTTAAAAATATATTCAATCAATTAACAAATATTTAAGCACATTTGTTGTTAGATATATTTGAGATGTCATGTCTAATATGTTTCATGTTTAGTTTTCAGATCTTAACAAACAGGAAATATCAGGACTTACTGGAATCAGTACTTACTGGAAGTCAGAACTTCATATCAGAACTTAAGGTCATATCAGAACTTAAGTACGGGAAGACTTATATTTAAGGAAGGAAGTTGATTTAAAGTAGAAGATTGAGACTAAAACAAAAGAAGATATGCATGGAAAGAATTAGAAGACTGGAAGACTTGTATAAGATATCTGACTGATATATTTTAGGAGACAGAATTATATTCCATATCAATTAGAAGTTATCTTGTAACTGTGTAGTATATAAACACAGACATAGGTTTACACTATATGTGTTATCATTATCGAGATATATTATTTATTGTAACCTAGCAGCTCTTAGTGATATTTGTTCATCACTGAGAGAGAACAGTTCCATAGTAACATAATTTATTATATTGAATATATCTGTTTACTGTTACTTGTGTTCAAGATCGATTTAATTGTAATAACACTGTATTAAACCCCCTTCTACAGTGTTGTGTGACCTAACAATTGGTATCAGAGCCTATCTGTTAACACACATATAGTAAAGATCCAAACAATCATGTCTGAAGAAGCACAAACTCCAACCAAGCCCACCAAAACTGAAGAAACTAAAAACACTCAAATCCACAGTCGATATGAGACTATTAGGGTTCCCATACTGAGACCTTCTGAGTATCCCATATGGAAAGTTAAGATGGCTATGTTTCTGGAAGCTACAGATCTAGAATACCTTGATAGGATTAATGAAGGACCATATAAGACAACCAAGCTCTCTGTTGCAGTTGCAGATCAACCAGTAAAGTCCATATCGAAGGAGAAAGGTGATTACACAGCTGAAGACATCTCATCTATTACCAAGGATGCAAGGGTAAGGCATTTGCTGCATAATTCCATTGATAATGTCATGTCAAACAGGGTAATTAATTACAAGACTGCAAAGGAGATATGGGATGCCTTGGAGACAAGATATCAGGGAACTGATGCAATCGAAAAGAACAGGAGGACAACACTCACTCAAGAGTATGAGCACTTTGACTCAAAAGCTGGTGAGTCATTAACTGAAATATATGACAGGTTTGTTAAACTCTTGAATGATCTGTCACTGGTGGACAAGGAATATGATCTTGAAGATTCAAATATGAAATTCCTTTTAGCTCTTCCTGAAAATTGGGATTTGAAGTCTACTACCATAAGAGACAACTATGCTCTTGATGAAACTACTCTTGATGAAATTTATGGTATGCTCAAGACTTATGAACTTGAGATGAATCAAAGGAGCAAGAGACATGGGAGAAAGTCAAGGATAGTTACTCTTAAGGCTAAGGAGGAATCTCCTAAAGTTGTCATCTTAAAGAAGGGCAAAGAAAAGGCTCTCATCATAAACTCTGATTCAAAGTCATCATATTCTGATGATGATGATTCAGAAACTGAAAGCTTACCGGAAATGGATGTTGATGCAGAGATTATGAAATTGTGTGCTCTTATGGTGAAGGGTATCACAAAGATAGCCTATAGGAAATTCCGAAAGGGAAAGAAGTTTTCCAGGAAAGGTGTAAGTGCTGATAAGAAAGGGTTCAGAAAGTATGTAGGCAAAAGTGCAAAGTCTGACAGAGGAGACAACTCAAATGTCAAATGCTACAATTGTGGTGAAAGAGGCCACATATCTCCTGACAGCAATAAAGGAAAGAATGATAAAGGCAAGGAACTTGTCATAAAGAAGAAAAGTTGGACAGATTCTTCAGATTCTGAAGATGAGGTAAATTATGCCTTGATGGCAAATGCTGATGGCAGCCCTGAAACTGCTGAATTAAAGGTACCTCAAACAACTTATGCTTTTCATACTGATGATATTACTGAGTTGAGATTATATCTTAAAACCATGTTTATTAGTTACAGAGATCAAACTTTAACATATCAAAGATTAACTTCTGAAAATGTTGCTTATAAGAAAAGGAATGACTATTTAGAAAAAAGAGTTAGTTATGTTCCACCAAACTCAGAAAGAAAGAGATGATGTTTTTTATGTTAGAGATGAAGTGCTAAAATTGAATGAATCTCTAAAAAAGAGAGATTATCAGGACTTGGACTAACTCTGGCAGAACAACTCAGAATTTGTTAAGTAGTGGAAACTGGAAAGAGGGCTTAGGTTATGGAGATGATAAAAGTGAAAAAGGAACAGAACAAATTGTGCCAAGTGTTGTTAACTAGACTGCTATGCCAAAGGTGAATCCTGTTAAGTTTGTAGCTAAAACAGTAAAGTCTGATTCTAAAAAGATGAAAGAGTCTGTAGCAGAAGTTAAGGAAAAGTCAACTTCTGACAAATTAGAATAGGATAGACCAGCTGAAGTTAACATAGGCTTAATGACAAAGAAGCAGCTTAAGCATAAGCTGAAAGAAATCAGTAATGTCAACAAGGTAAAGGCAGCTAGGAAAAATAGGAATGGTAAGGAAGGTGTGAATAAAAACAATAATTATATGCCTGTTCCTAATGCTCCTAGAAAGAAATGTTATAACTGTGGAAACTCTAACCATCTTGCTTCTTTTTGCAGGAAGAATAAGAATATAAACTCTTTACCTCCTAAGTCAGGAATTAAGAGTCAGTCTGTTAGGTTTAAGCCATAAAATCCTTATTTTCATTGTGGTAGTTTATGGCATTCCATTTATACTTGTAAGGAATATCATTGTTTGTACTATGATTATTATCAAATAAAACCTTCATTGAAGAAAGTTACTTTAATTCCTTCTAGTGTAAAGTCTGATGTAAAGTCTGATATAAGTTCTGATAAACAGCATGTTAGTATAAACTCTGATATTAAATTCGCTGCAAATGCTAACAAACTTAAAAAGGCCAAAGGATCCAAGCAAGTCTGGGTCCTTAAAACTAATTATTAGTGATCTTTGTGATTGCAGGGCAACATGAAAGATATCCTAGTGCTGGACAGTGGATGTTCAGGATATATGACTGGAAATAAAGCCCTGCTATCAGACTTTGTGGAGAAAGCTAGCCCAGGAGTTTCTTATGGAGATGGCAACATGGGAAAAACTCTGGGATATGGAAATATCAATCTTGGGAATGTCATCATTGAATCTGCTGAATGTAAGTCAAATATGTGACAGAGGTTATCATGTGGATTTCTTTGAAGAACACTGTGAAGTTTTAAGCAATTCTACAGGCAAAGTGGTTCTAAAAGGTTACAGTCATGGTAACATTTATGAAGCCAGACTTTTAACAAGTTCGGATGATTCTGCAATCTGTCTGTTGAGTAGAGCATCAATTGAAGAAAGATGGAATTGGCATAAAAGACTCTCTCATTTAAATTTCAACAACATAAATGAGCTTGGAAAGAAAGATCTTGTGAGAGGATTGCCAAAATCAGTATTTGCTCTTGATGGCCTTTGTGATTCATGTCAAAAGGCAAAACAAAGAAAATCTTCATTCAAGAGCAAAACTGAAACCTCAATTCTTGAGCCTTATCACCTACTGCATGTTGATCTATTTGGTCCAGTCAATGTCATGTCTTTTGTAAAGAAGAAATATGTTATGATTATAGTGGATGAGTTCACAAGATACACTTGGGTGCATTTCTTGCATAAGTAGAATGAAACTGCATCTACTCTAACTGATCATGTCAGACAGCTGGATAAGTTGGTCAAAGATTCTGTTAAAATTATAAGAAGTGATAATGGCACTAAGTTCAAGAATTCAATCATGGAAGAGTTCTGCAAAGTGCATGGAATCAAATAGGAATTTTCTGCACCTGGAACTCCACAGCAAAATGGAGTTGTAGAAAGAAATAATATGACTCTCATTGAAGCTGCATGAACTATGCTTGATGAAGCAAGGCTACCAACCTACTTTTGGGTTGAAGCTGTGTAGACTGCTTGTTTTACACAGAATGCTACACTCATAAACAAGCATAGAAAAATACCATATGAGATGGTGAAGAAAAAGAAGCTAAATCTGAAATACTTTCATGTATTTGGATGTAAGTGTTTTGTTCTTAAGACTCATCCTGAACAGCTGTCAAAATTTGATCTAAAAGCTGATGAAGGAATTTTTGTTGGATATCCACTTTCCACAAAAGCATTCAGAGTCTACAGTTTAAGAACAAGGGTTGTCATGGAATCTATCAATGTATCTTTTGATGATAAGAAGCTTACTGGACTTGAAGATTTCAATGATCACGATCAGCTGAGATTTGAAAATGAAGACTTAAATTCTGATTCTGTGAATTCTGATGACTTATACTCTGATCATGTAAGTTCTGATGTCATTGAAACTGTGGTAACAACTCCAAAGGAAAATGCACCTGTCCGGGGGGAGCAAGCTGACGATCCTACCATAACTCAAGATTCTCAAGAAGCATCAGAACCTGTAACTGGCTCTTCAAGTTCTGATGAGCCAAATTCTGATAATTCTGGAAACTCTGATTCTTCAAATACTGAAGGATCTAACTCAAATTCTGAAGTCTCTAAGAGAATAACTACAGGGGGAGCATCAGAAAATGTTGATGGAGATAGCATGGATCATGGGGGAGGATCCAGATCTAGAAATCAACTTCCATCTGCAAGGAAGTGGACCAAATCACATACACCTGACTTAATTATTGGAGATCTTGAAGCAGGTGTCAGAATTAGAACTGCAACATCAAATAAATGTCTCTATCATTCTTTTCTATCTCAGACTGAACCAAAGAAAATGGAAGAAGCTCTTCAAGATGCTGATTGGGTGCAAGCAATGCAGGAAGAGTTAAATAAATTTGAAAGAAACAAAGTCTGGACCCTAGTGCCAAGACCAAAGAACAGATCAGGTGTTGGCACAAAGTGGGTGTTCAGAAACAAAACTGACAGTGATGGAATAATTATAAGAAACAAAAAAAGGCTGGTTACTAAGGGTTACTCTCAACATGAGGGTATTGATTATGATGAAACATTTATACCAGTTTCTAGATTAGAATCCATAAGAATCTTTTTGGCTTATGCTGCTCACAAAAAGTTTAAAGTCTTTCAAATGGATGTAAAAAGTGATTTTCTCAATGGAGAATTGGAAGAAGAGGTGTATGTTGAACAACCTCTAGGATTTGTAGATTCAAAATTCCAAATCATGTCTATAGGCTTGACAAAGCACTTTATGGCCTTAAGCAAGCTCCAAGTGCATGGTATGAGACTTTAGCTCAATTCCTTCTGGAAAGTGGATTTCACAGAGGTACAATTGATAAAACACTGTGTTAGGTCACACAATACTGTAGAAGGGGGTTGAATACAGTGTATAATACAATCAAATCGATTTAAAACACAAGTAACAGAAAACAGATGTATTTGATATAATAAACTCTGTTACAATGGAACTGTTCTCTCTCAGTGATGAACAAATATAACAAGAGCTGATAGGTTACAATTGTATGATCTTCTCGATGATCATAACTCTTATAGAGTAAACCTATGTATGTGTTTATATAGACACACAGTTACAAGATAACTTCTAATTAATATGGAATATAATTCTGTCTCCTAAAATATATCAACCAGATATCTTATAATTCTTCTAGTCCTCAAACTCTTTCCTTGCATATCTTCTTCTTGTATTAGTCTCGATCTTCTTTCCTGTAAATCAGCTTCCTTCCTTAACTATAAGTCCTCCAGTACTTAAGTTCTGGTATCCATCTTCTGATATTATCTTCTGATAATCTAAATTCTGATATCCTTAAGTTCTGACTTCCAGTAAGTCCTGATTCCAGTAAGAATAGATATTTCCTGTTTATTAAGATCTGAGAACTAAACATGAAACATATAGATGTGACATCTCAAATATATCCAACAATCTCCCTCAACTTGTAAATTATGCAAGAATGTACAAGTTAATAGATTTGATGATGTCAAAAACATTTAAGTTCAAATGCAATAAGAGTTTGACTAAACAAATAATTACAACTTACAAAACATCCAGCTTTACCAGTATCACTGAATCAATCTGAATCCACAATGATTCTTAACAAAATTTCTTATCAGATTATCTTCAGCTTTCTTCAGAACTTCAGCTAACTATGCTTTGACCTGCATCAGTTCTTCTTCTTTACTATCACCAATTTGATAAATGGTTGTTCTGAGAGCTTGAATGGATATTCTTTCAAGTCCATCACCAAGTCTGATAACCTTAGGATGTGAAGAGTTTTCATTATAACATAAGCATCTTCCTTTCAGAATAACTTCCACCTTAGCAGAATTCTTTAGCATAGGAATTTCTCTTCCATCACCTTCAGTAATCATTGGACTGTAATGAAAAGTCTTTGTACCAGAGATTCTGAATAAATCTATTATATCCTTCAAAATATATTCTGACCATCTTCTTGTAATATCAGATTTTACTTCCAGAAGATAATGAATATGTCGAAGCTCTCTGATAGACTTCTTTAATACATCAGAATCAGCTAATCTATAAGTCCTTCCATCATTGAGAAATAAGATCCATTTCTCTTTTAGATTCTCCTTATCATGAGCATATATCACAACTTGAGCAGACAACACCTTGTCAAGGTGTCTTTGTTTGATTTGTTCATATGGCTTGTCTGTCAATATGAAAGGATCTTTTAGAGTAACCTCTACTCCTGTTTGGATCTTCTCTTCGTCAGAACCTAATCCAGCTGTATCTCTAGGTTGCTTGGATCTCAACCCAAATGTAGCAAGTTGACTCATCATGAGATTGGATTTTGGTTCAACTGGAGTAGCTTTCTTCCATAACAGCTTCTTCTTATCAGCAATTATCATTTTATCCAAATCAACTTGATCAGAATTTGTTGTTTCTTCTGTAGCTTGTTGTCCTTTATTCTGAACAACAACTTGAGCAGTGTCAGAGGTTGTTTTAGAATCTTCACTTATCTTTCTACTTTTCAGAATTTGAACAGTTACATCTTCTATCAAATCATCATCATGCAATGTAGTTTGATAGACTGGAATGGAAGAATTTTTCTTTTTCTTTAAAGGTTCACCAACCTTTTCTTTTCCTTTTGATTTAGAATCAATCTCAATTTGTGATCTTGTTTTGGCTTTAGATGCCTCAGTGATTGATTTCCCCTTGATCATAATGCCTTTCTCCTTAGGCCTTGGAGGTTTCTTTGCATCAAAAGCTTTAGACTTAGGATTTGTCTTCTCAGCAGCAAATCTAGCTTCTTCCTCCTTGAGAGTTTCCAAATCCATTCCTGGATTGTGTTTCAGAAATTATCTTCTTGCTATCTCCAAATCAAGTATCTGGATTTTAGGATCTTTGTAATAAACAGTAGTCTGCTTCCCCTTTAACTTCAGAGTTTGCAAAAACCTCTGAGAGTCTTCAGATCCTGACTGAATCAGAATATCAGAACTTGACATCAGACTATGTTTATCAGCACTTGACTTTAGTCTTTGAGCATTCACAGCATCAGAACTTGACTTGTTCTGAATAGAAGATTTTCCTTGAATTTTTCTTTGACCTCTTCTCTTTTCAGAGTTTTCCTGGTCATCACTTTCATCATATTTTTTCTCCAGTTTTTGAGTAGGTGAGCATTTGGACTTAACTACCTTCTCCCCCTTTTTGGTATCATCAGGAAGTAAGAGAGAAAGAAGAAGTTCAACTGAAGATTGGATTTGTAAGTCATATGTCATATGCCTATTTGTATATTCGAGGATTTAACTCAACTCAAATAAAAATGGAATAAGTAAATAGTGGATCTATCATCAGAGAGATCTCACAAAGTAACATCTGTCAAAGGATAAAGAAACATTGTTCATCTGCAGACTTGAAGATTCACTGGAAGAAGTTCAAGAATTTGATCATGCCTCAGTGATATAAATCAAGATCGTGGATTTAATCAAGTGACAGAGATCTCGTCAGGGTATCATTTATTACAAGGATTTAATCTGAAGAAAATCAGAGTATCAAAGTCAAGACATGAAGAAACGTCACGGAAGTTAGTCACTCATGAACCAGACAGTACATCGAGTGTCAGCATTGAAGTGGCGGAATTGATTCATAAGTCTCAGTGATTTTCAGAAGATTGTCAGAAGAATGGATTCTGCTCAGGGTTAGTATTAATTCTCTATTAACTAATTAAGTCATATAATTTAATTAAGAAAATAAATTATATCTGCAAAGATTAATTTATTGATTAATTGAATTAAATTGATTAATTAATTTAGAATTAATATTGAGGATTTACAAGATTTTAATTGGTTTAAAATCTGCTTAAATTCAAAACAAGACAATTCATTTGAACTAGTATGACAATCGGTATGACAATTGATAGTCATACCGAAAGTCATGCCAATACATTTAATTGTCTTATTAGAATTTCTGTTTAGATTAAAATCTATTATTAATTCAGCAAGACAATTTATTTGAACTAATATGACAATCGGTATGACAATCAATAGTCATACCGAAAGTCTTGCTAGTTCATTTTGATTGTCTTGCTAGTTGTAAATATTGTCATACCGAAAGTCTTGCTGGCCAAAGAGATTATCATGCCAGTACATTTTTCAGTTCGGTGTTTGATTAAAAAGAAGCAAAGCAGCAGCAACTCAATCATCCAGAAAAATAGAAGCCAAGAACAAACAGAAAGAAAAAGCAGCCGCCTCTGAAACATTCAATTTTTTATCTGCTTAATTCAAGATCAATTTCTAGATTGCAAAGTTAAATCCAATCAACTAGAAATCATTCTCTTGTTCTTGTGTAACAATCTAGCGGATCAAAATCCCTAGAACTTAATCTCAAATCGCGTTTAGCATTTGATTCTAATTATTGCAAAAATAGAAAAAGTTCATGTCGAATTTATTCTAGATTTGTGATAATTGATTTGAGATTAATACCTTGTAATCGATACAGTTATTGTAACACCTTTCAAGTTTAATAATATTTTTATTTAACTTGAATTTTGTTTCACATTTTTTATTCCGCATTTATTCGATTATTTGGTACTGTTTGTATTCAACCCCCCTTCTACAAACACATTGGGACCTAACAATTGGTATCAGAGCCTTCTGATTAACGAACAAATCAAGATCCTAGACTTTTGTGATTTTTCAACTCCTTGAATTTTTATTTATTCAAAAATTCATAATGACTTCACATAAAGTTGGAACCGTTAATATTCCACAATTTGATAAAGAGAAATATATCATGTGGAAGAAGAATATGCTATTATTTTTACAAGTTGCAAATCCCAAATATTCAAACTTGTTAAAGAAGGATAGAATGGTCAGTACATCTACTGCACTTGTAGCTGAAGGTCAACAACAACAACAATCTCAACAGTTAGAAAGAATGGTACAGTTTTCCAAGGGTGAGGAAAATGAGTTAGTAGCATAATATGATCCTCCTACTACAAATCAATCAAGTGATGATTTTTATTCCTTGGAAGAGCTGGAGCAATTGGAAGATGAATCAATGGCCCAAATTGTCAAGAGATTCTCTAATGTCAGATTCAGGAGGAATCCCAAGCTTAAGTACAAGTCCAACTACAACAAATTCCAGAAAGGTGGATCTTCATCCTCTAACACCAGCAGTGGTGGATACAAAACAGGGATGGTTGATCAAAGCACCATTAGATGCTATAACTGCAATGAGTTGGGACACTTTGCCACAGAATGCAGGAAGCCAAAGCAAGTAAGGAAGAACTCTTATGATTCCAATCAGAAGAGTAACTCTGAAAGGGCTTATCTAGCAAAGGGAAGAAGCTGGGATGATACTGATAGTGAAGATGAAGAAGAAGGGAATCTTGCTCTTATGGCTATTGATGGAAAAGCTTCATCATCAAGAATAGAGGTAAAACTTTCTGATGCTGAAATGGTTTATCATCTAAGAGGTAACTTAAATTGTGCACGTCGTGATAATGAACTGTTAAGTTTACAGATCACAGACCTTGAGAAAGAGGTCAATGAATTAAGACTTGTGCACATTAATCAAGACAAATTAAAAGAACAGGTATCTTTTCTAGAGAATAGAGTTGACTGTTATAGAAAACTCGAAACTATTCTCAAAGACAAGATCACCGGTCTTGAGACTAAGGTTAGAGCCTACTTCAATTCTTGTTCGAAGGCTAAAGAGTTCTACAGTAAGCAAGCTGTTAATCAAACATCTGGAATAGGTTATGATTACAATGCTGCTATTGGAGAATTAGGCATAAACTCCCCTCCTCATGTATGTGATAAAGGGAGGGAAGTACCACATGTGCTTAAGGGTGTTGATGAACCCCTCTATAAAGCATCAATTGCTGAACCATTTGATGCGACCTCTTCTGTTATTCAAGAAGAAATACGTGCTGAGGATCATGCTTATGAGAAGATTGTTTCCAAGTCAAGTGAGTCGAAAGTTCCAGTCAAAGTTGTGAAAGCAACTGAGACTAACTCAGACACACATGAGTTGGATAATAATAATTCCATGTCTACCATGCATAAATTGCCTGCTGTTAATCACTCTCATAAAGCATGTGGTGTTGCTAATTGTATGTCTTGTGCTTTTAATATGATGTATGCTTATTTTAATGGTAAGCATGCTTCTAGTGATAAGACTACTCCTCGTCAGCATGTGAATAATAAGAAGCATGATAGGACTAAGACTGCTAGTCCTTCTAAGGCTAGAAAAGAGACATTTGTGCCTAAGCTTAAACAGAAATTTGTTAAGGCTGTTTACAAGGTCAAATGTTCAGTCATTGAGAAAGTTGAGACAATTAAAATTAAAATGTTGTTTTGTCTGACAAAGGACAGTTCTACAAGTATGCCGGGCCCAACCAAGTTTGGGTTCCGAAGAAGGTCTAATCCATTTGAAGTGCAGGGCAGTATACAGGTGTAACCGGTAGTGTGGATTCTTGACAAGTGGATCATCAAGACATATGACCGGAGATAGAGCCCTGCTATCAAATGTGGTTGAGAAAGCTGGCCCCCTGGTTACCTTTGGAGATAATAGCAAAGGTTTATCTGAGGGATATGGCTGTTTGCAAGCTGGATATGTTATCAGTGAAACTTTGTATATTGTGCTAGGTTATTATCAGGAAGCAGTATCCAACATATAGCACCAGTGACGAGACTTGGGAATATTACGACATATCAAGCACCTGCTGCACATTACACTTGGAATTGGACTCTAGTAAGATGTGTACAAGTGTACTCCTGGTTGGAAAGTCAAAAGAGGAAGTCAATGCACCACAGTTCATGGACTTTGCAGCTGCAGATCTATTGGACTATGCAATTTCTTCTTCACAATCTCACTTCAGGTTGGTATGAACTAGTATACTGCTCAAGCAATCGTCAAGGACATGGTATGGCACTCTAACAGAAGTTATAATTTTATATGAATAAGTAGAGTCGTCATATTAATAACTATCTTATCACTAAGCACAATCATATTGTTTTATATGTGCAGTGGTATATTGTTTATGCAACATAACAATTAGTATCTAAAGTACTTGACAAGTATCGGTCAATGATATCTTGTTAACATTATGTTGCAGATATTTGTAAGCTTTTGACATGAATGAGAATTACTTAGACTTTACCCTAAGTGATCAATATTTTATCAAAAACTCATTCATATTGAAAAAAAAAATCAAACTTCTTTCTACATTAGTGATTTCTTATTTCATGTAAAATCTTTTGAAATCACTATTGTAAATCATTTTCTCTCTATTACCATATGTTCTGTGTTACAGGTTCAGTATCCAATGACTTTCTTTCATTGACAGTCATGAGGTTGAAAACCCACAACGTCTATCCCAGACTGTAAAGACAAACACAAAAACGGAACCAACCAACACTCTCTTACCACTAAATGTAGTATGGATGAGCGTGCGGGAGATAGTGCCTAGTGCACCACATAAGGAAGGTTCTGTAGTCAACCCAGTAGCTCTGTCTCATACATAGATGAGTAGTATTTAAACCGAGACAACTGCTAGCCCCCACACATCTTCTCAAAAAGATGTAATGGCTGAAAAGGCACAAAAACAGTTACTAGATTCATTCTCTCAACAGGGTGAGTCTATTGAATTTTGCCTGTCGGCCAAGGTATCCGATGTAGTGTCACCACTTCAAACATAATCAATTCTTGATGCACAAGGAGAGGTTCCACACACAAAGGATAAGTTGACGGAAACAAGAGTTTCGACCATTTTAAGGTCAGATTCGATTGTTCAAGGTTCGTTAGTGGACCAATTGCCTTTACAGGTGTTTGGAGAGGATACTGATCCAAAAGCCATATGTCAGTGGTCAGTGTCTATCTCCCCAGGCTTAAATCCCCTGGATGCATCTGCGGATAGTGGATCTGACATAGGTGCAGATCGGCAACTTGTTGACAATGATTCAGATATTACCTGATGAGTCACAAGGAAGTGTCTTCACAGACATTAGAAGGGAACTTTGATCTTTATGCTAAAATCGTTGGATCATTGTTTACCTTCCCAGAATTCAAATCTGGAACCCTAAAAGGGAAACTAGCAACTTGTAGATTATGACTCAGATTTATCTGACGAGTTTAACAAGGATGGGGATTTGTGAACTCCCATTGCACCACCTGTGACCTCCTTAAGGATGGCTAAGGTGATTTTCCTTGCAGGTACAGCTGGATTATGGAGCTATGAGAGAAGAGTGATACACTTGTGAGAATGAGTGTAAACACGAGTGGAGAGAAGAGTGAAACACATGTGAGGTACACTAAACAGAATCACACACTCACAGTGAGGTAGAAAAAGAAACTACTTGTTATTTCTTTTCCAACCAAATGAAATATGAGAACTCCTTCAGACGACGGCATACATTCATTCTTTAAGGGGGAGATAAAAGCTTAAGTAATAGTTTGGAGGATTCCTCAACTAAGGGGGAGAAATAGCAGGGAGGAAGAAAAAGATCCTATATGTACACTACACCACACCATTGTTGTTTTTAACTACGGATCCTATTGTACGGGAGAGGTGGTAAATACAAGGTGATTTTCTAGTAAGGGAAGAAGCTGTTAGGGGAGTACCATTGGTTTTTATCCGCGGATCCTATTGTACGGGAGAAGTGGTAAAACGAAGGTGATCTTCTTTAATCAGTTGATTCTCATAGGGGGAGAAGCAAGAGATATTGGCTTCTCAGCAGGAAATGTGGTTGTACAAATGAAGATGGAACTACTTGAAGATATGTTCAGTCTAGAGGAACATCTACTTGGAATCTGGAAAATGTTAAATCTCATCCAGAACTTTTCTGCTATTTACTTTGCATTTCTGTTTATATCTTTTTCTTATTTGTTAGTTGAGTTATCCTCTAGGTATTTGTGTGTTATTGTCTAACAAACAAATAGGGGGAAATTGTAAGTCATATGTCATAGGCCTATTTATATATTCGAGGATTTAACTCAACTCAAATAAAAATGGAATAAGTAAATAGTGGATCTATCATCAGAGAGATCTCACAAAGTAACATCTGTCAAAGGATAAAGAAACATTGTTCATCTGCAGACTTGAAGATTCACTGGAAGAAGTTCAAGAATTTGATCATGCCTCAGTGATATAAATCAAGATCGTGGATTTAATCAAGTGACAGAGATCTCGTCAGGGTATCATTTATTACAAGAATTTAATCTGAAGAAAATCAGAGTATCAAAGTCAAGACATGAAGAAACGTCACGGAAGTTAGTCACTCATGAACCAGACAGTACATCGAGTGTCAGCATTGAAGTGGCGGAATTGATTCATAAGTCTCAGTGATTTTCAGAAGATTGTCAGAAGAATGGATGCTGCTCAGGGTTAGTATTAATTCTCTATTAACTAATTAAGTCATATAATTTAATTAAGAAAATAAATTATATCTGCAAAGGTTAATTTATTGATTAATTGAATTAAATTGATTAATTAATTTAGAATTAATATTGAGGATTTACAAGATTTTAATTGGTTTAAAATCTGCTTAAATTCAAAACAAGACAATTCATTTGAACTAGTATGACAATCGGTATGACAATTGATAGTCATACCGAAAGTCATGCCAATACATTTAATTGTCTTATTAGAATTTCTGTTTAGATTAAAATCTGTTATTAATTCAGCAAGACAATTTATTTGAACTAATATGACAATCGGTATGACAATCAATAGTCATACCGAAAGTCTTGCTAGTTCATTTTGATTGTCTTGCTAGTTGTAAATATTGTCATACCGAAAGTCTTGCTGGCCAAAGAGATTGTCATGCCAGTATATTTTTCAGTTCGGTGTTTGATTAAAAAGAAGCAGAGCAGCAGCAACTCAATCATCCAGAAAAATAGAAGCCAAGAACAAACAGAAAGAAAAAGCAGCCGCCTCTGAAACATTCAATTTTTTATCTGCTTAATTCAAGATCAATTTCTAGATTGCAAAGTTAAATCCAATCAACTAGAAATCATTCTCTTGTTCTTGTGTAACAATCTAGCGGATCAAAATCCCTAGAACTTAATCTCAAATCGCGTTTAGCATTTGATTCTAATTATTGCAAAAATAGAAAAAGTTCATGTCGAATTTATTCTAGATTTGTGATAATTGATTTGAGATTAATACCTTGTAATCGATACAGTTATTGTAACACCTTTCAAGTTTAATAATATTTTTATTTAACTTGAATTTTGTTTCACATTTTTTATTCCGCATTTATTCGATTATTTGGTACTGTTTGTATTCAACCCCCCTTCTACAAACACATTGGGACCTAACAGGATTCATCCAATTGAGCTTTCTGAGAAGCTTGATTAGCCAGAACCTCAACAATTTGGGCCTGTTGCTTCTCTTGAGTTTTCTCAATTGCTGCAACTTTCTCAAAAATAGGTCTGATATACCTGTTCTTGTCAAGCTTGAGCACTTGATCTAGCTTATCAGCTTGTTCTCTGAGTGTATCAACCTTTTCATGAGTTGCAGTATGTAGACCTTGAAGATGTTTTATAGACAGAGCTGTGATCTTGAGTTGTGTCTTGAGATCAGCATTTGTAAGCAACTCATCAGCTTTTGCAATATGCTCTGTCAGAATTTTAGAACATGGAATAAAATCTGATTGATTCCACTTCTTGGTCCACTCAATACCTCTGTGACTATCCTCCTAAGAAATAGGTGCTTCCTTTTCAACAAATTTCTTCACCAATTCTTCCTTGCCCAGAATAGGTACTGGAGTCTCAGCGGAAACACTGTCATCAGAACTTGAGGAAGACTCATTGTGTTCTGATAGCTCAACAGTGTATGAAGCAACTGGAGATTCAGGAATAACATCATCTAAATTCTGATCAACATAATATATCTCCAGAGCTGGTGTCTTTGATGTAGATGGAGCTTCCAGATAAAGAACTTCAGGTATATTCAAATTATGAATATCTATTTCAAAATTATAAAAGTAGCTTCACATAGTGGTTTTGTGAAGATATCTGCTAGATGTTGATCTGTTGGAACAAAATGCAATTCCAATGTAACCACATCCACATGTTCCCTTATGAAATGGTACCTTATGCTAATGTGCTTTGCCATTGAGTGTTGAACTGGATTTCCTGTCATAGCAATAGCACTTTGATTATCACAGTAAATAGGGATTTTAGAAAATTCTAACCCATAATCTAGTAATTGATTCTTCATCCAAAGCATCTGTGCACAACAGCTTTCTGCAGCAATTTATTCTGCTTCTGCAGTTGATGTGGAAATTGACTTTTGTTTCTTGCTAAATCAAGAAACCAATCTGCCTCCAAGAAATTGGCAGCTTCCACTAGTGCTTTTCCTGTCAATTTTGCATCCTGCAAAATCTGCATCTGAGTAACCAATTAGCTTAAAATATGATTCCCTAGGATACCACAATACTAGATCAGTTACACTCTTAAGATACTTGAAAATTCTTTTCACAGCTAATAAGTGAGGTTCTCTTGGATCAGCCTGAAATCTTGCACAAAGACAGGTAGCAAACATGATATCAGGTCTACTTGCAGTTAGATAGAGTATTGAGCCAATCATACCTCTGTAGTTAGTAATATCTACTGATTTACCAGTATCCTTATCTAACTTGGTTGCAGTGGCCATATGAGTGGATGCAGTTGAACAATCTTGCATTCCAAATTTCTTCAGTAAATTTCTGGTATACTTGGATTGACTAGATAAAAGTGCCTTCTTCAGTTTACTTGACTTGAAGGCCCAGAAAATAGCTGAGTTCTCCCATCATACTCATTTGATATCCTGACTGCATTAGCTTTGCAAACTTCTCAGACAGTTTGGAATTAGTAGAACCAAATATAATATCATCAACATATATTTGTACCAAAAGTAAGTCCTTTCCATGGTTGAGGTAGAATAAAGTCTTGTCAATTGTGCCTCTATGAAATCCACTTTCCAGAAGAAATTGAGCTAAAGTCTCATACCATGCCCTTGGAGCTTGCTTAAGGCCATAAAGTGCTTTGTCAAGCTTGTAGACATGATTGGGAAATTTAGGATCTACAAAGCCTGGAGGTTGTTCAAGATATACCTCTTCTTCCAATTCTCCATTGAGAAAAGCACTTTTCACATCCATTTGAAAGACTTTAAACTTCGTGTGAGCATCATAAGCCAAAAAGATCCTTATGGCTTCTAATCTAGCAACTGGTGAAAATGTTTCATCATAATCAATACCCTCCTGTTGAGAGTAGCCCTTAGCAACCAGTCTTGCTTTATTCCTTGTAATTATGCCATCGCTGTCAGTTTTGTTTCTGAACACCCATTTTGTACCTACAACTGATCCGTTCTTTGGTCTTGGCACTAGGGTCCAGAATTTATTTCTTTCAAATTCAATTTACTCTTCCTGCATTGCTTGCACCCAATCAGCATCTTGAAGAGCTTCTTCCACTTTCTTTGGTTCAGTCTGAGATAGAAAAGAATGATAGAGACATTCATTTGAAGTTGCAGTTCTAGTTCTGACAGCTGCTTCAGGATCTCCAATGATTAAGTCAGGTGTGTGTGCTTTAGTCCACTTCCTTGCAGATGGAAGTTGATCTCTAGAACTGGATCCTCCCCCATGATCCATGCTGTCTCCATCAGCATTTTCCGATGCTCCCCCTGTAGTTATGCTCTCCGAGACTTCAGAATATGAATTTGATTTTTCAGGAGTTGAAGAATCAGAGCTTCCATAATTATCAGAATTTGGCTCATCAAAACTAGATGAATCAGAACTTGAAGAGCCAGTAATAGTTTCTGATGCTTCTTGAGAGTTTTGAAATGTGGTAGGGTCTTCAGCTTTCTCCCTCTGGATAGGTGCATTTCCTTTGAAGTTGTTACCATAGTTTTAATGACATCAGAATTTACATGATTAGGATTTAAGTCATCAGAATTTCCAGAATCAGAATTTAAATCTTCATTCTCAAATCTCAGCTGATCATGATCATCGAAATCTTCAAGTCCAGTAATCTTCTTATCATCAAAAGAGACATTGATAGATTCCATGACAACCCTTGGTCTTAAATTGTAGACTCTGAAGGCTTTTGTGGAAAGTGGATATCCAACAAAAATTCCTTCATCAGCTTTTAGATCAAATTTTGATAGCTACTCAGGATGAGTTTTAAGAACAAAACATTTGCAACCAAATACATGAAAATATTTCAGAGTTGGCTTCTTCTTCTTCTTCACCATTTCATATGGTGTTTTTCCATGCTTGTTTATGAGTGTAGCATTTTGTGTAAAACAAGCAGTCTGCACAGCTTCAGCCCAAAAATAGGTTGGTAGCTTTGCTTCATCAAGCATTATTCGTGCAGCTTCAATGAGAGTCATGTTCTTTCTTTCTACAACTCCATTTTTCTGTGGAGTTCCAGGTGCAGAAAACTCCTGTTTGATTCCATGATCTTTGCAGAACTCTTCTATGATTGAATTCTTGAACTCAGTGCCATTATCACTCCTTATGATTTTAACAGAATCTTTGACCATCTTATCCAGCTATTTGACATGATCAGTTAAAGTAGATGCAGTTTCAGTCTTCTTGTGCAAGAAGTACACCCATGTGTACCTTGTGAACTCATCCACTATAACCATAGCATATTTCTTCTTTGCAATAGACATGACATTGACTGGACCAAATAGATCAACATGCAGTAGGTGATAAGGCTCAAGAATTGATGACTCAATTTTGCTCTTGAAGGAAGATTTTCTTTGTATTTCCTTCTAACATGAATCACAAAGGCCATCAGGAGCAAATACTTTTTTTAGCAGTCCTCTCACAAGATCTTTCTTTATACATTTATATTGGTGAAATTTAAATGAGAGAGTTTCTTGTGCCAATTCCAGCTTTCTTCAATTGATGCTCTACTGAACAGACAGATTGCAGAACCATCAGTACTTGTTGAAAGTCTGGCTTCATAAATGTTACCATGCCTGTATCCTTTCAGAAACACTTTGCCTGTAGAAATACTTGTAACTTCATAGTGTTCTTCAAAGAAATCCACATGATAACCTCTGTCACAGATTTGACTTATACTCAACAGATTGTGTTTAAGTCCTGAGACTAGAGCTACTGTTTCAATAATGACATTCCTAAGATTGATCTTGCCATATCACAGAGTTTTCCCAATGTTGCCATCTCCATAACAAACTTCTTGGCCAGCTTTCTCCACAAAGTCTGATAGCAGGGTTTTATTTCCAGTCATATGTCTTGAACATCCACTGTCCAGAACTAGGATGTTCTTCCTGTTGCCCTGCAATCACAAAGACCACTAAAGGTTAGTTTTAAGGACCCAGACTTGCTTGGATCCTTTGGCCTTTTTAAGTTTGTTAACATTTGCAGCAGATTTAACATCAGAGTTTATGCTAACATTTTTCTTATGAGATTTTACAGTATCAGACTTTGCAACATGCTTTATACTAGAAGGAATTAAAGTAACTTTCTTCAAAGAAGGTTTTAGCTGATAATAATCATAGTATAAACTATGATATTCCTTACAAGTATAGGAACAGGCATATAATTGTTACTTTTATTCACTCCTAACTTTCCATTTCTATTTTTCCTAGCTGCCTTTACCTTGTTTATACTAGTAATCTCTTTCAGCTTATATTTAAGCTGCTTCTTTATCATTAAGCCTATGTTAACTTCAGTTGGTTTATCATGTTCTAATTTGTCAGAAGTTGACTCTGATATCACTTCTGTCTCAATATCTTTCATCTTTTCAGAATCAGACTTTACAGTTTTAGCTACAAATTTAACAAGATTTACCTTTGGCTTAGTGGTCTGTTTAACAATAATTGGCTTAACTTGTTCAGTTCCTTTTTCACTTTTCTCATCTCCATAATCTAAGCCCTCTTTCCAGTTTCCACTACTTAGTATATCCTGAGTTGCTCTGCCAGAGTTAATCCAAGTCCTGATAATCTCTCTCTCCTTTTCTAACTCAGTTTTTAGAGATTTATTCATTTTTAGCACTTCATCTCTTACAAAGAAAGCATCATCTCTATCCTTCTGAGTTTAATGGAACATAAATAACTCTTTTTCTAAATAATCATTCCTCTTTTTAAAAGCAAGATTTTCAGAAGTTAATATTTCACATGTTAAAGTTTGATCTCTATAGCTAATAAACACGGTTTTAAGATATAATCTCAACTCGGTAATATCATCAGTATGAAAGGCATAAGTTGTTTGAGGTACCTTTAACTCAGCAGCATCAGAACTGCTATCATCAGTTGCCATCAAGGCATAGTTTTCCTCATCTTCAGAATCTGAGGAGTCTGTCCAGCTTTTCTTCTTTGTGACAAGAGCCTTGCCTTTGTCACACTTTCCTTTCTTGCAGACAGGAGATATGTGGCCTTTCTTACCACAGTTGTAGCTTTTGACATTTGAGTAATCTCCTCTGTCAGACTATCCTCCTTTTCCTTCAGATTTTCTGAAGCCCTTCTTATCAGAACTTTTACCTTTCCCGGAAAACTTCTTTCCTCTTCTGAATTTCCTGTATGTTATCTTTGTGATACCTTTCACCATAAGAGCACACAACTTCATCATCTCTTCATCAGCATCTCCTTCAGATAGACTTTCAGTTTCTGAATCATCATCATCACAACTTGACGATTCTGAATCAGACTTTATGAAGAGAGCCTTTCCTTTTCCTTTCTTTGAGACAGCCACTTTGGGGGATTCCTCCTCAACGTTAAGAGCAACTATTCTTGACTTTCTCCCATATCTCTTGCTTCTTTGATCCATCTCAAGTTCATAAGTCTTAAGCATTCCATAAATTTCATCAAGAGTAGTTTCATCAAGAGCATAGTTATCTCTTATAATAGTAGCTTTCAAATCCCAGCTTTCAGGAAGGGCTAAAAGGAATTTTAGATTTGAATCTTCAATGTCATATTCCTTGTCCACCAGTGACAGATCATTCAAGAGTTTGACAAACATGTCATATAAGTCAGTTAATGACTCATCACTTTTTGAGTCAAAGTGTTCATACTCTTGAGTGAGTATAGTCCTCATGTTTTTCTTGATTGCATCAGTTCCCTGACACCTTGTCTCCAAAGCATCCCATATCTCCTTTACAGTCTTGTATTGTATTACCCTATTTGACATGACATTATCAATGGCACTATGCAGCAAATGCCTTACCTTTGCATCCTTAGTAATAGATGAGATATCTTCAGCTGTGTATTCACTTTTCTCCTTTGGTATGGTCTTTGATGGCTGATCTGCAACTACAATAGAGAGCTTGGTTGGCTTATGCGGTCCTTCATTAATTCTGTCAAGGTATTCTGGATCTGTAGCTTCCAGAAACATAGCCATCTTCACTTTCCATATGGGATATGTAGACGGTCTCAGCATGGGAACCCTGATAGTCTCATATCGACTATGGGTTTGAGTCTTTGGAGTTTCTTCAGTTTTAGCGGGCTCGATTGGATTTTCTGCTTCTTCAGACATGATTGTTTTGGATCTTTACTGTATGTGTGTTAACAGATAGGCCCTGCTACCACTTGTTAGGTCACACAACACTGTAGAAGGGGGTTGAATACAGTGTAAAATACAATCAAATCGATATAAAGCACAAGTAACGGAAAACAGATATATTTGATATAATAAACTCTGTAATAATGTAACTGTTCTCTCTCAGTGATGAACAAATATCACGAGGGCTGCTAGGTTACAATTGTATGATCTTCTCGATGATCGTAACTCTTATAGAGTAAACCTATGTATGTGTTTATATAGACACACAGTTACAAGATAACTTCTAGTTGATATGGAATATAATTCTATCTCCTAAAATATATCAACCAGATATCTTATAATTCTTCTAGTCCTCGAACTCTTTCCTTGCATATCTTCTTCTTGTATTAGTCTCGATCTTCTTTCCTGTAAATCAATAAATTGGAAGAATCTGTAAGTCAAAAAATTGAAAGAAAAAGAATGAGTGAAGATTTAGATGTGAATGAGGCAACCATATTTGTACTCAAGATGGCCAGTCTTTCATACTATATGGCATACAATACATGATTAGGTGACGTCCCACCCGACTCTTTGTCATTTCGATAAAGCGTCATACCACAACACTGTTTGTCTCAATCAGGAATTGATAATTTGAGAAAAGAAACGATTTAGAAGGAATACACTAAATTTTCTATCGTTTTTGCCTCATATGATCTAATAACAGAAGAAGCTCATACGTATTCAAACTCGAGAAGAACATATGCTATCGTATTTGTAAAAGAATAATATTGTAGATCACCATTGGTCACCATCCATGCTTCATTTACGTATGCCTCCAGGGACCATTCGGATGAGAGATTCACCGTTTAGGTCACGTTACAACTTCGGAATGTCTTCTGGAAACGCCTCCATATTCAAAGCTTTGACAATTCGATCATATCACGTCCTTACAAAATTTATAATCATTGCTTCTGGTCACATTCAAGACTCAAGAAAAATGTATACTATCGTATTAGAAGAAAGGATGTCAGTGTTGATCACCTTCCATGCTTCGCCTACATCTGCTTTCAGGATCGTTCGGATACCGGTTTACAATTTAAGTCACATCATTGCTTCGAAATGATGTCTGGAAATGCCTTCACACCAACTGCTTCAATAATTTGGTCTTAATCGCATCGTTCCAAAATTTAAAATCACGGCTTCAGATTTCATCCATGGCGTAAAATATCCATCGATCACGCAACGCCTCAATTCCGTTAATAGAAATATGATTCTTCTCTAATCATCTAGCAGATTCTTTTATTTATTTCAATCACCCTCTAACCGCTTGAATCACGAATTTCGTTAAATTTTTAACAATTTTTATGAATTGAGTAAATAATGTTTTAACATGTTGATTCAATTATTGCTATTATTAGACAAAGTTTACTTTCGTCTTTTCACGAAAAACTTTAAACTTTCTCCCTGTTGGTGGGTCTACTTGATCCTTCAGACTAACATCACTGAGTCTAATTCCATTCTTCTTTTTAGGTCATTTTCTGTTTATAATAACAAGAACTTATGTAGTAACTCGACAACCAAATTATAAAACTCATTTCATGCAAAAACTCCTCTGAAAGTTGATTAAGAAAATCTTTTCCAAAATCTTGTTTTAAAATTTTAGAAATCAAATATCTGGTCATCATTACTATATAAGTTACTTGCTATTTTCCTGATTTACCAATGAAATGTCTAATTAAAAGAATGTCCATATAAGGGTCTCTTCACTTTGGTACCTCTTCCACATTTCCTCGGATTCTGCTCGCACTTATTAGTCGAAGAAACTTCATTTACCGTTGTATATCATTTTATTTGCAATTCCACCGCAACGCTGACATCTAGTACTGTCTTTGACATTCTTGTTGTCGTCCTTGACGTTATGCTTGCAATCACACATGCGAATCGACATTCGGTCTATTGATAGGGTCACATTTTCTTGCTAGTCTTAGCTATACCTAGTAAGGTAGATATCATTCCTCGCACAGCGCCTGATAAGTGATAAGAATCTTCTCGCAATGGTGGTGCCTTCAAAACGTGCAACGTTGGTTCTTCATCAGCTTCCATCAACTGGTTGCCTCCGGCGTCGAACTCGTCCTAATACCTAAGTTAAATTGTACTAATACTCCCTAGCTTCCCTTACACAAGTCCTCAACAGAATCAATCGCCTTTTCTTTAAAACCACATGAAAAGTAAGGTAGCATACCCAGTCTCCGTCGATCTGTCGATTCCTTATTACTGTAGAATCTGAAAACTCAATATACCTATAGCGTTGTGATATTCGCCTTACACTTTCTCAACAATCCTATTTTACCAACTCCATACCGAATCTGCTAACCCTAATTCGCACTCAACTCAACTTAACATGAGTATGCCTAAGATCTTTCCTATCTTGTACGGCCTATCTTTCCTATCTTACTCTCACCTATTCTTATTTCAGTGACCAATAACCTGCAGCTTTGATGCCAACTTGTAACAACCCAAATCCGGGGATAAGATTTGGTGTCATAAAAACAATCTTTATATAAAACAAAAGAATATTCAATTAACCCCTTGAATCCGGATCGTTTACAGGTTATGGTATGAAACAAGAATCTAACTCATTTACAACTCACAATAACTAAAATACAAGTGTAAATACCTTTGAACTAATGCTCTTGTCACATTCTTCTAACACATTTCAACCTCTCACAGCGGAAATTTCTCTAACTTCTGTTGTCTATCAAAGCTATTCACTTTTATCCTTATCTGTTTCTGGAAGAAATAAGAATTTACAAAGCAAGAGTGAGCCAAAAATGCCCAACAAGTATATAATTTGAGTTTCAAGCCTTAATATCAAAAGAACTTCCGGACCAAATCTTAAAATGATTTTAAACAATTCTATTTATTTGAGTGAGTTGAGCAAATAAACGTTGGCTGTCACCAGCCTTTAATTAAAATCCAAAAAATGACAAGCGATTCCCCGATTCATCTCCTGAATCAAGGTTTTCTCCGGTTTTGGAATCATAAAACCTTTCGAGAGAGAATGCCGTTAATGGCGATCAACAATAAATTAGACTTGACACTAGTTCGCATCTATATCATGCTAATCAGTCAGGATACAGCACAGATCTATACCTACCTGCATAGATCCAGTCGGGTCCCCAGGCACTACGGCCCATCTCAAGGCACCGGTTATGTTTCGGTCCTTAGGATTAAGTAAAACTTAATCCCCAAAGTATCAATATCCATCCGTGGAGTATTTTGATATCAAATCATTTTGAATTTCAAAACATCCCAAATCAGGGTTCGCAAATAACCCGAAAAAATGGGTATTTGATCAAGAAAGCAATCGAATTGTAGGAACAAGAATAAAAAGAACATGCATAATATGAGTAATTGTAGCGAAATGTAAAACATTTAACTATTCTGAACTTAGAATAGGAACGAATAAATATTTGCAGTATTTTAAAAGAAAATCAGGAATGCTTGCAGTATTTAAAAGAAAGTTCGGGAATACTTGCTTCAATAAGCTTTAACCGTTATTACTGGTTGACTTTGGTTCGACTTGAACGTTCGGCTTTACCATCAAACTACTATCCCATTTTGGATACGATCCCAACACTCAGGCCCTTCAATTTGGAACTTCGTTGACCTCAACGTCTAATCACTAGATTGTTCCTAGTCCGATGTCAATACTCGGGTTTTTCTGTCTAGGACCTACAAGGTTGAAATACCCTAATTCAGATAATCGCTTAAACTCAACTTAATACCACTATTACTTCTGCCCATGCGATTTCATAACCCAACTTATATTTATATATATTATTAAAATACACATAACAATTAGGGTTTACATCTGAAAAACTTGGTTCGGTATTTATTTTCGGAAAATACGTATACTCGTCGTTTTGAAAAATAGGTAATCGATAATTTATAAATTATTTTGTCTCAATCACACTTAAGTTCATATAATATGATTATACGATGTCTCCGATAATTATAGATTACGTTCCCGTATTTTCGGAATTTATTTCCCGAAAATCAGGCAGCGTTTCCTTTATTTATCGGCCTACACGTCGAATCATTTCGACGTCAATCACAACAACCAACAATCGCAATCATCCAATTCACAACCAATTTCACCAATCCCAACCACCAATATGAACTCAATTTATTAATTATTATTTGTTTTTGTTTCGTAATTAATATCACGAACAAATTTATTTAATTTATACACGTAGGACTCAGATAAAAATCATCATCATTCATCGTCCGCTCGTAAAAATTCATCGCAGACGGCGGCAAAATTTCGAGGTTACCCGATTAATTCTCGGATTTCCAACACAAAACTTCACCGATTAATTAAATTCCTGCATGAAGTATATTTTTCTATTTCACGAATTTTAATCAAATATATTTTTTTCTGTAAAAATAAAATTCAGTCAGTAAAATAAGATAACCATTGGAACCAAACATAGAAACATGAAGCTATCACAGGCCAGAGAAAAAAAGAAAGAAACCAACATCACAGTCCACACACGCACCTCACGCGCCGGTCACCATACCGGAATAACACCGGTGGTAGTCGGAACAGTTGGCACAAAGGGAAAACAGACAGCACAGCCATATACATACACAACTAACACACACCTATCACAATTCTACACACATATGTTCATGTATATATATGTATAGAAATAACAGAGTAACCGAAAAAATCACCGGAGAGAATAGGGCGGCGGCCGGGAAAAACACGGCGGAAACAGACAGCACAACAAGGGATGAGATAGGGAGAAAATCGAGGGAAAATAGAGGGGAAATCGACCGAGAGAGAGACTGGAGTTCGATCAGGAGAGGAGGGAGAGAATCAACGAGAGAAGGTCGGTGAAGAGAGATGAAGAGGGGAGAGAGATTGGCTGGGGAAATAAGGGAAAGAAAGGGAATAAATTTGGGGAATCTTATCGCGTTTATCGCGTTATTCCTGAATTTGACACCGCGTTTAATATTTAAACGAATTATTTACGAGTAAAAGTAACCCGAAAATTCACAAAAGTAATTTTAAAAATCTCGAGTTAATTTAAAATTATTAATACAAAATTTTCAGAATTTTTAAATCATTTTTGAAACGCGCACCCAACCCGCATTTTGCAAATTAACGAACAGGCGAGCGGTTAAATAAAAGCCAGAAAATTGTCGGAATAGTTTTAAAATTCTCGAAATATTTAAAAGTTAATAAAATAAGATTTTCATGATTTTTGAAACATTTTGGAATTAAATACTGATTTTACAGTTAAGTGCAATTCAGAAAATCATTTAAAAATAATTAATCAATAAAATATTGATTTTTAAATTTTTTTATACTCCTAAAAATAATAAATAAAATTATAAAGTAAGAAAAATAATTTTAGATACAAATTTTAGCATTTATGAGAATAAATATTTAATAAAATTATTTTAAAAGCAAAATGAATTCATATCGCTCAATAATTAATTATACAACCAATTTTTCGTACCCAACAAATCACACACAATCAAAAATAAAGCAACGCACAGCTGACAGGACCATCACATATTTTATTTATTTAATAATTTGATAATTATATTTACATATCGGATCCGAAAATAGGTTACTTAACCGCTAAGTAACTAAAAAGATGATACAATTTTTATACCAGATATGGATAATTATCAAAACAGAGCTGCCTATAAAACACTTTATACGAAAATAATGTGATAATATCTCGCCTTTTGAAAATATGGAGTTTATCGATCTATAAAATAATTTACGTATCGAAAATTTCACACCGGGACTCGTACAGGTCAAACCGTACCCCGGGTCAAAAAAGTCAAAACATGAAAAGTGTTCAGAATTATCAGATTAGGTTAGGAAGGATTTTTCGGAAGAGTTTTGGGTTGTAAAAACGCAAAAACGATTGAAATGGGACGATTTCTGATTCTAAAAGTAATTTTACAATTACGCAAAAATAATCATTAACAATTCTATAAATTCTTATAAAATTATATAATAATCCAAAAATTACCAGAAAAATACCAAAATTATCTATATTTAATTCCGGAAAATTAAAAAATTAAAATATCTAAATTTTTATCAGAAATAAACATCCAAATATTAATATCAATTATCAAATAATTCACCAAAATTCACATAAAAATCACATAATAATTATTTATTGATAAAAATAATTACATAATATTTCTTAGACGTTACCAGAATTTTCTAAAATACCTATTTACTGTGATAATCAAAGTGCTATTGCTATGACAGGTAATCCAGTTCAACACTCAATGACAAAGCACATCAGCATTAGGTACCATTTTATAAGGGAACATGTGATGGAAGGTATAGTGGAATTGTATTTTGTTCCAACAGATCAACAACTAGCAGATATCTTCACAAAACCACTATGTGAAGCTACCTTTACAAGACTGGTAAATGAACTTGGAATGGTTTCAGGTTCTTTCTCTAAATCTACTTAGTTTTTTGTTCTCATGCATCAGACTTTATGATTAGTGTTTACAGATTGTTTTATTTTCATATAATATGTGCTTTAATTGAAATACATTAAATGTTGATTCTTATCTGATGTGGATCTTTATTCTGCGACTATTCAATCCAATGAGGATATATGTGCTAGATGCTGACATAGTAGTCTTTAATACACTAGAAATCCCATGTTTGAATTAGTTGTTTATGTGGAAACTCATTTACACAAGTAAATTCTGATTTTGAGCTTAGTCAAGTTTACTTTGTGTATCTTATTACTAAGTCACAAACTAGATTCTTGCTTCTTATTTGTCAAATTCTGATGTCAGTAAATCTTAAGGATGAACCTAAATGCTGATAAGCCTCACTTATCTGAAGAAAAGAAAAGAAAATAATAATAAAAGTCAGGTACTCCTTTGAGATCTAGAGAAAATAATGTGGAAGGGAAGACCCAAGTGCATTGTTGGTATTAAGTAATATGCATTAGAAAGAAAATAAATTTTCTTGGTGACTTTTCACATTCTCTGATTACTGGAGAAATACTCTGATAATAGTATAAATTCTGATAAGTAGTTGTGACTCACTTACACTGAGAAGCCACTGTAAAAAGGAATTTTAAAAGATGCATAAAATGAGCACAAACAGTTGAGGTGGACTCTAGCATAAATGTGTTCTTTAGTAGAATTCATGATTGATGACAGATTTTAAGCACTTTTCTTAGTTATGCCTTATTTCTAAGATGTACTGAAGTTTATCAGACTTTAATTTTTATCTGATATTTTTCTAATGCACACACTATCACTCCATATGAATGATGAAAATTACTATGGTGATTAAGTTATTTTTGACAAACAGTTAAGTGTCACTTGCATAAATTCTGAGGATAAGTTCTGATGAAAGTTATGATGATTAAACTCTGAAGAATCAAGTCAGTATTTGTATGAAGAATCACAAAAAAAGATATTCACTTTTTGAGTTGGTAAGCCATATTCTGATGACTGTTAAAATCTAATATAAGTTAAAGTTCTGATATTAAATCTTGATGGAATCTCTGATGCTTACGTGGCATTATTCTTTACTTGACTTATTTGTGGTAAAAACTGAAACGGTCTTAGTTAATCAGAATATATTTAGGTGAGATAAAAACAGTCATAATCATTAAGGGTTAGTGGTAAACGTGTCTGTCCTGAAAAACTGCATGTGCACGGTAATTATTACTTATTTCCCGTGCCCATTAACTCCTGCCTTAACTTTTTATTAACTGTTCACATGTTGCCAGGTGTAAATTGTCTGCCATGCTTCAAAAATATAACTGTTGAGTGGAGAGAGTATATATAAGGCAGTTACAAGATTTTCTAATCTTTTACTTACTTTTCTATTCTTAATCTCTCTTATTCTCTCTCTCTCTCTAATAATCTCTGAAGCGTTTTCTTACAGGATTTTTATCAAACACCTTGCAAACACTCTTTTTCTCACTTAATCTCTTACATAGATGGCACCAAAAGACTTGATTTTCAATGGAGCTAAGTTTGTTCTTAACAACTACTCGTTTATTCTTAGCAAGAATGAAGCTCCATCGGAACTTCACTTTATTCAGGACTTTCTTGCTAATTCTGATATTGGGTATGCTTTGACCCAACCTGAAGTAATCTCTGGAACTCAAGTGCTGGAGTTTTGGAGAAGTGGCGTATATGATGATGGTGGTGCTCATGGGTCTCCAAGTATCATCTTTACAATAGGGGAGGATGAGCATGTCGTGACTTTGACTACAGTTCGCCAAGCACTGCAACTACCTAAGAATTGCATTTATTCAACTGTTGAGGAGCCAGTTCTTCAACAGATGATGGTCAGTCTGGGGTATGAAAAGACATTGGAAAAGCTGGGTCAATTGAAGAGGCCTTACATAAGGAGGGAATGGAGTTTCTTCTTTAACTACATCACAAAGGCTTTTGCAAACAAATGTTCTAATTTTGATGCAATCCCAATTCTCAGTCAACAAATCGGGTATGCTCTCATTAATCAAACTGATTTTGATTATACAAGTGCCATTTTAGGTTTTATTGGGGATAGGATGACAGAAGATAGGAATATAATTTACTTTGCTCGATTCTATCAACTTATTTATAGTTCTTGTTGTACTGATAAGCCCCAATTAGCTAGTGAATTAATTCCACCATTTAGACTTGCTAAAAGAGCTTTTAATGACTTATTGTATACTAATAATAAGAAGGTTGTGTTGAGACCCCTCCAAATTCCCATATCTGTCAAACAAGCCTTAATAAACTATGATCCAGTTATATACACTACACTATACCCTGATGTCCAACCATCTGAACCTCACCCTTCAGCACCTACCACTACTACACAAGCACCTCAAACTTCTCAACCACAACCAAAATCTACCATCAGGACATCTTTCAAACCATCAACTCAATCATCTCAACCTGAATCATCAGCACATACCATCAGACCTTCATCTTCTAGGCCAAAGAGGACAAAGTCTGCTCCTCAACCTCCACAAAAGAGAGGGAAGATGATTCTCAGGGATGAATCAGACAGTGAAAAGGAAGCACAGGTTCATGCTTCAGAACCTGTGATAGTTGAAGCTGGGAATGTTACTTTTCAGAAAGAAACTGCAGCTCAAAGTTCTGATACTTTGAAGAGGAAATCTGTAAGCTCTGATGCTGCAACAACAACTCCTTCATTGGCAAGGAGATTGAAGAAAATGAGGGTGAAGAGGTATAATGCTAAATCTCCATCTAAAGATACTGCAAAAGCTGAGGAAGGGGATCAGAAATCTCTGATCTCAAAAGAGCCAATAATAATTGAATCTCTGCCACCTCCAGCTACAGACAAAGACACTGTACAGGATACAGTGGTTACACCTCCAGCCTCTCCTTTTCATGAAGATATTACAGTTGAAGATTCAGGATTAAGTCCTGAAATTGGTATCACTAGGCTGCACATTCCAACTGTTCTTTATTTGGAAGCTCCTACAGAAGCTCAGCAATCTCAGTTCAATCTCCAATCTTAAATGCTGAGATACCAACTCCACCTGTTTCTCCAAAGCATGCTGAAATTCCTACAGTCGATGAGGTTATTCCTGAATCTCCAGTTACCTCACACACTGTTGTTCTGTCAGAACATAATGAATCTTCTTCAAGTTCTGAATACAGTGTTTCAGTTGAGACTCCAGTTCCCATTCTGGGAAAGGAAGCACTGGTAAAGAAGTTTATTGAGCAGGATGCACCTATACCTTGGAAGGATACTCGCAGGGGAGTTGAGTGGACCAAGAAGTGGAATGATTCTGATTTCATTCCAAGCTCTAACATTCTGACAGAGCATGTGTCAAAAGCTGATGAGTTATTGTCAAATTCTGATTTCAAGACACAGCTCAAGATCACTGCTCTCTCTGCCAAGCATCTTCAAGGTCTACAGTATGAAACTCAAGAAAAGGTTGATAAGCTTCTAGAAAAAGCTGATAATCTAGAAATGGAGACCAAGCTTGATAAAAAGAGGTTTATCAGACCTATTTCTAAGAGAGTAGAAGCAATTGAGAAAACTCAAGAGAAGCAATAGGCCCAACTTACTGAGATTCTGGCAAATCAAGCTTCTCAACAGGCTCAATTGAATGAAATTCAAACTTCAGTAGAACTTCTTCTCTCACTCCTACTATCAGATGATGACAAAAGGGGGGAGAAGATAGTTAAGTCCAAATGCTCAGATGATCAAATACTGAAGAAGACAGATGATGAAACTGATGACCAGGGAAACCCTAGTCAGGGTAGAGGTCAAGATCAGAGTAAACAAAGCAGCAAAGTGAAACTAAACTCTGATGCAAGTAAATCTTCTACTCAAAAGAAGACAAGTTCTGAAGCTACTCAAACTGAAAATCCGATGGCAAGTACTGATATTCAAAATCTGAGATCAAGTTCTGATGAGCAAAGTGTGAAAAAACCTGATGTTCTGATAAAAGGTGGAAGTCAAGATTCTCAAAAGTTCATGTAAACTCTGAAGCTCAAGGGAAAGCAAACTATTGTCTACTACAAGGATCCCAAGATTCAGACACTTGATGAAGAAATTGCTAGATAATTGTTTTTGAAACATAATCCAGGGATGGATTTAGATAATCTCAAGGAGGAAGAAGCTAGATTTAAAGCTAAAAAGACAAATCTAAAGTCAAATGCTTCTGCTGCAAAGAAACCTCCAAGGCCTAAGGAAAAAGGCATTGTGATCAAAGAGAAGACAATTTCTGAGGCATCAAAGCACAAAATAAGATCACAATCTGAGATTGATCTTAAATGGAAAGGAAAGGAAAAGGTTGATGAACCTACAAAGTTTCAAAAGAGGAAAATATCTTCAGTTGTGATAGATCCTAACTATCAAACTACAATTCATGATAATGATACTCTAACTGAAGAAGATGTTCAAACTCTGAAAAGAAAGAAGATTTCTGAAGAATCAAAGACAACCTCTGACAAAGCTCGAGTTGTTCAGAGTGAAGAACAGCAAGAAAAAGCAAATGTAGCAAGTTCTGATAAAGTCAAGAAGTCAACCTCTGACAGTGCTCAAGTTGATTTAGACAAAATGGAAGTAGCTGATAAAAAAAACTTTTGTGGAAAAATGTCAAACCATCAGATCCAAAGAAAAGCCAATTGCTTTCTGATTTCATGTATATTGGGTTAAATGCTAGAGAACCAAGAGGCAGGGCTGAACTAGGTTCTGATGAAGCTAAAATCAAAACAGGACTTGAAGTTGCTACAAGAGATCCATTTTTACTAACTGACAAACCTCTTAAAGAAGTTACTCAGAAACACCTTAACAAGGTTATCTCTATTCAAGTGGTACTGGATGCTCATAATAAGCACAACATGAAAGAAAATCTGATTCTATTTTTTGAAGATGAAAGGACATATCAGATGTTAGAATCAGTTTTACTGAACAAAACTCTGAAAGAACTTCCATTCTTTCATTACCTTTTACAGGTAAAGTCTAATATTACCAGGAGATGGTCAAACTTCATACTGAAGACCATCAGAGATAAAGCAAGAATTTCTGGTTCAAGATTTATAGAATTCATTCCATGTATTGTTGGAGATGATGGAAGTGAAATTCCTATGAAGAAGGATTCTGCTAAGCTTGAGGTAATACTGAAAGAGAAATGTCTATGCTACAATGAAGACTCTTCTCATCCCAGGGTAATAAGAATGGACAATGGTTTAGAAAGAAATCATGTCTCTACTTTAAGGACTGCAATCTATCTGATTGGGAGTCAGAATGAAGAGATGAAGTAAGTCAAGACTACACTCTCTCAAGTTTTGAGGATTAAGAAGAAAAGCTGATATCACACTTTGTTAAGAATTATTATGGATTCAGATTGACTCAGTGAGATTGGTAAAAGCTACAAGGATTGTAAGTTATAGTTAGTTATACAATTAAATTCTTTATGCATTTGAACTTAAATGTTTTTGACATCATCAAATCTATTAACTTGTATATTTTACATAATTTACAAGTTGGGGGAGATTGTTAGATATATTTGAGATGTCATGTCTAATATGTTTCATGTTTAGTTTTCAGATCTTAACAAACAGGAAATATCAGGACTTACTAGAATCAGTACTTATTGGAAGTTAGAACTTCATATCAGAACTTAAGGTCATATCAGAACTTAAGTACGGGAGGACTTACAGTTAAGGAAGGAAGCTGATTTAAAGTAGAAAATCGAGGCTAAAACAAAAGAAGATATGCATGGAAAGAATTAGAAGACTGGAAGAATTGTATAAGATATCTGATTGATATATTTTAGGAGACAGAATTATATTCCATATCAATTAGAAGTTATCTTGTAACTGTGTAGTATATAAACACATACATAGGTTTACATTATATGTGTTATCATTATCAAGATACATTATTCATTGTAACCTAGCAGCTCTTAGTGATATTTGTTCATCACTGAGAGAGAACAGTTCCATTGTAACAGAATTTATTATATTGAATATATTTGTTTACTGTTACTTGTGTTCAAGATCGATTTGATTGTAATAACATTGTATTCAACCCCCTTCTACAGTGTTGTGTGACCTAACATTTATATTGTCAAAATATTTGAAAATAATTTAATCTTTATTGATTAATTGTGAGTAAAATATTACAGCATAATTTTGATACATAAAATTGTGATATTATCAATTTAATGATAATTTTTGTAATTTTGTAATCAAAACTGTGATTTATTAATTTTAGTGAACTTTAAATAATTTAATATTTTGAAGGGGTTCATTAAAACTAAAATGACATAGCAGCATAATTTTATATCAAAAAAAGGATGATATTATCAATTTAATGGTAATTATTGTATAATTATGAATGAAGTTGTGAATTATCAATTTTGGTAAATTTTAAATAAACTAATATTTAAAAGAATTCACTAAATTGGTTTATAGTAGCACAATTTTTGTTAATAAATTATTAATCTTTATCAATCAATGAATAAGAATTAATAATATTTAAAAACATTTTTTTGATAAAAATATCAAAAAAAAAATTATGTACAGAAGTGCTCACAGTAGTCGCAACTTAGAATTTCTCTAAGTTGCGCCTAGGGAGTCAAGTTTCACTTGATAGTACTTAGAATTTTTTTTTTTGTATTTTCTCTCCCCATTGTGCGCAACTTAGAATTTTTCTAAGTCCTTTAACAACCCCTGTAGTTGCCACTTAGAGCTTCTACAGAAGTTGCAAGAGGAAACACTCTTATCGCAACTTAGATTATTTCTCTACGTCATAGCATGTTCACCCTATTCGCAACTAAGACTTCACTTAGACTCTTTTATACTCTACTTTGGTCGTAACTTAGAATTTCTTCTAAGTATAGACCACAATAGTCGCAACTTAGAAGATAGTTTTTTTTTGTTATTGCTGTGTATATAAATTCAAACCCACTTAGTTTCATTAATATATACACACAACCGTTTTATAGTCGCAAGAGAGATAGAGAACTGATATTTTTAATCGATCGAATACCTAGCAAAACTCTGCCAAATTTTATAATTTTTGTAGATTATTAAAGCCCAAAACAAGCACTTCATTTTGATAGTAATTTCATGTGATTTGATCAAGGTTTAAGCTAAATCAAAATTGGTAGTTTCTTGGTTTTAAGGCTTTTTTTGGTTTAGTATTTAATTGGTTTTAATTGGTTTTTAATTCGGATTGACTACTCTAGGGTTTATATCTTTATTTGTTCCATTAATTTGTATGTGTTTGCTTTAAATTCTAGTTTTTTAATTGAGGGCACAATTTATTTGTTTTAAAATCAAAATTTTATTCTTATTTTTGATTAAATGACGGATAATATTAAGATTCTAAAAACAAATTGTGTTTCGATTATAGAACGTTATCCAAAAAAGATGGGTGTTGTTAAGAATATGTTGTGAACTTGATGATAAGTTAAACAAAATACTTGGTAGATATCATTTAGTGAATTTGTAGCTTTCAACGGATGATCACTTCACATATGTTAAAAGAGTAGCTTATGTAATAATAAGTTAAGTAGCACATTCCGTCATATTATAATGCCTCAATAAACTAGATGTTGTAGAATGTTTAAGTCATGTTGACTACTAGATTGATATGCAAGATAGATTGGTCAATTGTAAATATCAGATGCCTTGTAATCTTGTATAAATGAAATGGAGTTAACTGCCATGAAGACAGTCTCAAAGGATGTTTTACTAGGCTTCAATGGATGATCAGCTAAAGCTTCAACGGATTATCAACCAAAGTTTCAATGGATGATCAACCATAGTTTCAACGGATGATCAAATTCAAAAGAGCAGTTGATAGTGACTTGACAGTCACATGCGTTGAGTGTATGCAAATGGAATGTGGCAGCCTAATTACAAGTTTTAGAGAACAAAGAAGCATTTACATTTCCATGCTAAATTGAAGATATTCAAAGATGCTGGATTGAGAAATAAAGAAGCATGAGATTAGACTAGAAACATTTTGTCTTATTTGTTTGTCTCTTTATCATATAACTTGGTGATATATGAACCAAGTGTGGCAAATAGAATTATATCCAAGTAAGTAAGAAATTACCAGAGAAATATAAAAAGCTACATCTGTAAAGAATTTCTCTGTTCTTGTGAGTTGAACTTGTAAGCAGCTGTGTACAACATTGTAACACAGAGTTCTCTTATTAATATACATCTCTGGTGGAAAAGTTCAATCCACCAGAAAGTTTTTAAATACTTGTATTTGATTAATTTGTGTTTTGATTTCATCAATACTTTCATTCCGCACCATAGCCAAATTAAACACAGTTATATATTAATTGTAAACATGTTCTTAAAATTGAAAAAGTAGCCAGAATTACATGCAACCCCTCCCCTTCTGTAATTCTTTGTTAGATTGTTAGGGAATAACAATTGGTATCAGGCAAGCTCTTGAAGAACAAAGAGTTTAAAGATCACAACAATTAACAAGATGAGTAGAAAAGATGTTGGAGTAAAAATTCCTTTTCTGGACAAAGTCAACTATTACCATTGGAAGGTAAAGATGCACCTACATCTCCTATCTCAAGATATAGGATATGTGGACTGTATTGAGAAAGGTCCACATGTTCCTATGAGAGCTGCCACATGAAATGAGTCATCCATCCCAAAGCCTAGAGCAGAATGGTCTAATCTAGATATTGAGCAAGTCCACAAGGATAAGAAGGTCATGAATATTATTTTTAATGGTGTTGATGGTGACATGTTTGACATCGTCATAAACTGCAAAACTGCTAAGGATGTTTGGGATACAATTCAAGTTATATGTGATGGAACTGTGCAGGTAAGGGAAAATAAAATGCAACTCTTGATTCAGCAATGTGAGCATTTTTATTGTGAAGAAAAGGAGTCACTCACTGACATATTTAGTAGATTTCAAAAACTACTAAATGCTCTAAAGTTGCATGGAAGAGTCTATCAGATAAAAGACTCAAACCTCAAATTCCTTAGATCTTTACCAAAGAAATGGAACCCTATGATAGTCTCATTAAGAAAATCTCAAGATTACAAGGAATTTACCTTGGACAGACTGTATGGGATTCTAAATACATATGAGCTTGAAATAGAGCAAGATGAGAAGCTGGAGAAAGGAAGAAAGAAAGGAGGATCCATTGTATTGGTTGCTGACCAAGAAAAGGAGAAGGAGATAAAGGTTGAAGCTGTTGAATCTGCACCAAACCCTAGAGTTTGTGAAGGCAAGGAAAAGGGCTAGTAGCAGAACATGAAGAACATCTTGGTCAAGATGACATGGATGACATAGATGAGCATCTGGCTTTTCTATCCAGGACATTTTCCAAGCTCAAATTCAAGAAGAATTTTGGAGCATCTAAGTCAAACAGAAATATGGTTGACAAGTCTAAATTCAAGTGTTTCAAGTGTCGCTTGGCAGGTCATTTTTCTAATGAATGCAGAAAGTCTAATTCTGGAAAAAAAAAGTTTGAGCCTATGGATTATAAGCAGAAATATTTTGAGTTGCTCAAACAAAAGGAAAGGGATTTCATCACACAGGAAAATGAATGGGCTGCAGATGGACTAGAAGAGGATGCTGATACAAGTTATGTCAATCTAGCACTTATGGCCAAATCATATGAAACAGAAGTCAGTTCATCCAGTAATCAGGTAATCACCACTAATCTAGCATATTTATCTAAACCTGAGTGTAATGATGTTATAAATGACATGTCTACTGAGTTATATCATCCGTGTGTTACACTCAAATATCTCATTAAAGAAAACACTAAAATTAAAGTGAACAATTTATTTTTAAGTGAAAGAAACAATGTGTTAGAGACTCAATTTGTTGAATTTGAAAAATTGAAGATAGAGTGCAAGATTTCCAAAGATGAACTAACTGAACCCTTAAAGAAAAAGGAGATTTTAAGAAAGCAACTTGAACGAGAACATGAGGTAATTAAGGCATGGAATTCATCCCGAGATGTCCATGCTCAAATTACTAAAGTTCAAGGTATAGAATCCTTCTGTGATGAAGCCTGGAAAAGGAGTAAGGAGAAACTTGATTCCAATTTGGTTGAAGGACTTTCAACAGATGTGGATTCGACGGATGATGAACGTTATCCGTCGAATGATCAAAAGAATTATCCGTCTAAAGATAAGGAACCACATTCATTGAGTGAAAGTAAGCCAGTTAGCAAAGCCAGGCTAGCTAAATTAAATGAGAAATATGGATCAGTTTCTAAAAACTTTGTCCCAAGAGAAACAAGTCAAGTGAAAAGAGGACAAGAGAATAAATGTAGGGCATCTGTCAATCAAGCAATTGAATGACAGATTGGAGAAAATTAAGGTTAAAACAGAATCTAAAAGGAATAACAATAGGAATGGGAAAGTAGGAATTAACAAACATAACAACTACACGCCTGATAAATATGCACCTAGAAAAATATGTGTGAAGTGTGGTAGTGTTAATCATTTATTTATTAATTACAAACTTGTTATGCCTGCTCCCATGTCTGCACCTCATTCATTTCCTACTATGCCTACAATGCATGTGAATGTTATGCTTGTACATAGTTTGAATGCATATTTTTCTAATATGTCATTTGCACAAAATCCTTATTATGTTGCATTTAATGTGCCGCAAATGCCATTTAGCATGCCTTACTGGAATTACATGTTTGCACAAAATATGCATCTCCATGTTAATCAGCCTGTGCATGATAATTCTGTAATGATGAATGGCTTCAAAGGTCCTACTCAAATGACTAAGGATGAAACTCAGATACCTAAGTCAAATGAGGAAAGGTCTAAGAAACCTAAGAAAAGGGCTAACAAAACAGGACCCAAGGAAACTTGGGTACCGAAATCAACTTGATTTGATTTTGTTATGTGCAGGGAAACAGAAAGAATCTTTGGTATTTGGATAGTGGGTGTTCAAGGCACATGATTGGAGATTATACCCTGCTCACTGAGTTCAAGGAGAAAGTTGGCCCAAGTATCACTTTTGGAGATGACAGCAAGGCTTATACTGTGGGATATGGCTTAATTTCAAAGGATAATGTCATCATTGAGGAAGTTTCCCTGGTGGATGGACTCAAGCACAATTTGTTGAGTATCATCCAGCTCTGTGATAAGGGTAACTCAGTAACATTCAATTCTGAAGCCTGTGTTGTGACCAAAAAGAAAAGCAACAAAGTGGTTCTCACTAGAGTGAGAAAAGGAAATATGTATCTAGCTGACTCCAACTCATCAAATGCAGAATATGTCACTTGTCTCTTTAGCAAGGCAAGTCAAGAAGAAAGTTGGTCGTGGCACAAGAAGTTGTCCCACCTTAACTTCATGACTATGAATGAGCTAGTCTGGAAAGATTTGGTAAGAGGCATTCCAAAAGTGGAATTCTCAAAGGATGGATTGTGTGATGCCTGTCAAAAAGGAAAACAGATCAAGGCATCATTCAGAATGAAGCTTGATTCAACAATTGAAGAACCTTTACAACTATTGCACATGGATTTATTTGGACCAGTCAATATATTATCCATCTCAAGGAAAAGATATTGTCTAGTAATTGTGGATGATTTATCAAAGTTCTCTTGGACATATTTTCTCAAATCCAAAGATGAAGCTAGTGAAATCATCATCAATCACATAAGGCAAGTCAACAATCATCATAATCTCAAAGTAAGGAGAATTAGGAGTGACAATGGAACTTGGTTTAAAAATTTTGTGATGAGATTATATTGTGAAGAGAATGGGATCATGCATGAGTTTTCAGCAGCAAGAACTCTACAATAAAATGGAGTGGTGGAAAGGAAGAATAGATCTCTTATTGAAGCTGCAAGAACAATGTTAGAAGAATCAAAGTTACCAACATATTTTTGGGCAGAAGCTGTAAATACTACGTGCTACACTCAAAATATTTCTTTGGCTAATCAAGCAAAATGCATGACACCCTACCAATTGTTCAAGAACAGGAAGCCAACATTAAACTTTCTTCATGTCTTTGGCTGTAAATGCTATATCTTAAAGAATCAAACTGATCAATATGGAAAGTTTGATGCCAAAGCTGATGAGGGAATTTTTATTGGATATGCAGTTGGAAAAGCATACAGGGTCTACAATCTCAGAACCAATATTGTTATGGAATCTGTACATGTTGTGTTTGATTATAAAAAGATTGAATGACTGTAAGATGGAGATTTCCATGAAAGCCTCAAATTTGATAATGTTGAGATGATTTGTGATGATAGTGACGATGAAAGTGATCAAGAAATCATATCTAAAGATAATACAGAAAAATCTATAATTAATGAAGCACATAACTCAACATTCGTCGAAAGACCAAGTGCGTCATCCGTCGAAAGGCAAAAATCAACATCCATTAATCCATCAATAGGATTTGAAAGCCAATACAGATCACAAGCAGGAATAACCCCAACTATAAGTCAAAGATCCTCACACTTAGGGGAAGTTTCTTCTAATCAAAACTCAGTCACACATCAAGACAACTATGAGCCTCTTCATCTAGAGCTAATCTACCACAACAGAGAAAATGGACTAGAGATCACCCTTTTGAACTAATTATTTGTGATGAATCTTCAAGAGTGAAAACAAGGAAAGTAACTCAAGAAGAATGCCTATATAGTAGCTTTCTATCACAGGAAGAACCTAAAAGGTAGAGAAAGCTCTGTTGGATCCTGATTGGGTTTTAGCTATGCCAGAGGAGCTAAACCAATTTGAAAGGAATAAAGTTTGGAAGTTGGTACCCGAACCTAAATGAAAGAATCCTATTGACATCAAGTGGGTATTCAGAAACAAGATGGATGAAAATGTCATAGTAGTCAAGGACAAAGCTAGATTGGTTCCTAAGGGCTATTGTCAAAAAGAAGGAATGGATTTGATGAAACTTTTGTTGTTATTGCAAGACCTGAAGTCATCAAAATTTTCTTAGCCTATGCATCCCATGCCAATTTCAAGGTCTATTAAATGGATGTCAAGAGTGCCTTTCTGAATGGAGATTTGGAGGAGGAAGTCTATGTCAGTCAGCCTCCAGGTTTTGAGGATACAAATTTTCCAGAATATGTCTACTATCTTTTGAAGGCACTTTATGGACTGAAGCAAGCACTTAGAGCCTGGTATGACACTTTGTCAAAGTTCCTCTTAGAAAATCATTTCACGAGAGGTTGTAAAATTGATAGAAAAAGTACAACAGGAACCTGTCAATTTCTAGGAAATAAGCTAGTATCCTGGTTCAGTAAAAAGTAAAATTCAGTCTCTACTTCTACAGCTGAGGATGAATATATTATTGCTGGTAGTTGTTATGCACAGATTTTATGGATGAAAAATCAACTGTTGGACTATGGTCTACAGGTGAATAAGATTCCGATTTTCTGTGACAACACAAGTGTCACTGCAATTACTGAAAATCCAGTACAGCATTCAAGGACCAAGCACATTGACATCAAGTACCACTTTATTAAAGAACATGTCATGAATGGTATTGTGGAACTTCATTTTATTCCAAGTGAGAAGCAATTTGCAGACATCTTTACCAAGCCACTTGATGAATCCACTTTTACAAGGTTGGTAACTGAGTTAGGTATACTTAACTACTCTTAATTTATTTTGATTTCTAAGCAAATTGAAATGCATCCAGAGTAAAATTTGATGTTTACTACTAAAGATGAAATTTTGGCTAAGTCAGAATTTACATCTCGGCGGATGCTCATTATCCGTTGAAAATGAATATCCGTTAAATTTCATTATTCGTTGAAGTATCAAACTTTATTCTGGGTACTTTTATCCTTATCCGTTGAATTGCTCTCAATCTTAGTCGTTAATTCTAAGCATTATTCGTCGAATTTACTTACAGCCTGTATGTATATTTCAACGGGTAATTTTAGAATTTTGACAATTTTCCTTATTTTTTAAACATCTATTTTGGGCTAATTTGATTAGTTACTTTATTTTACTTTTTAATTTTTGACATTTTATTTTTGAGAATGTATAAAAGCTAATTTCATTTCTACTTTTACTTTTATCTTTCTCAAGCAATTTCTCTAACTATCTTCTTCTCTAAAAGCAAAAACTCCCTTTCTGCAACTAATTTCAATCACAGTTATGGCACAAGTAGTCAAAATCATGTCCTCAACTGGGTATGTTTATGAAAAGAACAACTTTATGGCTTTGGTGAACATGCAAATTTCGGCATCTAAAGACTATCACAAAATGATGGACTTCATCCTGAACTGCAAACTGAGTTATGCCATGCTTGAGTCCCCAACCATTTACTGTGAAGTTGTCAAGGAAATTTGGACTACAGCAGTGTTCAACTCAAAGGACAAAACCATTACCTTTATTCTCAAAGGTGATGAACACTGTATTAACCGTGATACAATTTAAAGGTGTTTTAAACTACCTGAGAATAACACACTTGCTCCACACACAGACACTGATGTGAGTAACATGTTAATTTCTATGGGTTATGCTCTTACTGCCACTAAGTTAGGTGATGTTAGGAGAATGGGTCTTAGAAAAGAATGGAGCTTTTTGTGTGACTCTTTTATCAGAGTGTTTTCTGGAAATGTCAGTAATTTTGATGTTGTTACTTACTCACTTGTTAACATGCTTTATATGCTTCTTAGTGATAAGTATTTCAGTTTCAGCACAACAGTTATGTATGAATTAGGGAGTAAACGAGGAGATATTAAGAAGAGGTCCAAAAATATATATTATGCTAGATTCTTTATGTTAATAGCTAATTTTGTGTCTGGGGATCTCTCAATCTTGAACCCAACAAACAAGTTAGATTGTTGGGTCCAAGAGAGAAGAATTATTGTTGACCTGAACAGGGCAAATCACCACAAGAATGTTCCCCTTGTTTACATGCCAATTATGGAACAGCCTCAGGTATGTGAGGTAAATATTTCTATCCCTACTACTTCTCAACCACTAGTTTCTTTGTGATCAACTGTGGCTATGGCACCTGTGCTAGTGACCAAACAGGTGCCTACCCAAGCTACAAAACCAAGAATTTCAAAATCCAAGTCAAAGAAAGCCCCCTCTAGTTTCTCTCAAAAGAAGCTAGTTGTAACATCCACTAAAAACCAAGAGGGGAGTGTGAAGGGAAGTAAGTCTGGTGAGGGACAGGGTGAATATAAAAGAAGCCCTAAGAATAAGGAGGAAGATGTGTGTATAATCCAACCTAGCCACACTGCAGTTTCCCAATAAATTGTAGTGCTTAATAACGACTCAAGCACATTACTAGTTTCATCCTCCCAAAAGGATGTTACTATTGAAACAGGCTCTCAGCCAAGAGCAGAGGCCAAGAGGGTTACATATACAAGCTCACCCCAAACTTATGCTAGAAAGAAGAAATCTAAAACACTTGGGGATACACAGGGTTCACACACTGTGTAAACTGTAATCAAAGACTCAGTTACAGCACCTTCTCAAAGTCAGGTTGATGTGGCTCCGGTAAATGTGGAGTCACAACCAAAATCTTTAATAATAGAAGCACCTCTCACACAAATTCACCCAAAAATTCTTTGGAGGTGGACATGATTCACACATCAATTCCTGATTCTCCATCTTTGACTCTCATGAAGAAGCCAAAATCTACAGCAAGTGAGCATCATCTTTTAGATGATTTGTTAGTTCACTTGCCATTTTTTTCTGATTCTACTGAGAAATTTGTGCAAAACCTCAAATTAATCACCACACATTCTACAGTAGTTTCTACTCTAAGCTCTGTCATTTCTACTATCTCGGCGGATATTGTTCATCCGTTAACTAGTGATTGTATCTCGACGGATGTGCTTAACAGCAATCATCCGTTGACACTTTCAACTACTGCTTCGACGGATGTTTCTCATACGTTGACTATCACTACACCACTTGAAATCTCAACTGTTGTCACAAGTGTAGATGATTTAGTAGTTGTACAATCACTTCTAGGATTGAGGGAAGGGAGTGAACATTGTGAGAGTCTGAGTTGCTCTCAGGAAAAAAGAGAGGAAATGAGTGAAAATATGTAATTTATTTCTTCCAGCTTGGAAAAAGTGAGTGAGTGGAGTCCCACCTTAGTAGGTGAAGGTGAGGGTATGAAGGGGGGAAGCCAAGGGGAGCCCCTGATGCCAGAAAATAGAGAAAATGAGAGAAAAACAGGTACTGAAGAATGGGAAGAGCCCATTTTTAGTGAGTTAATGGATTTCAATGAAGCTGAAAAGAAACAACTATTTCAGCAAGATTATCAAGTTGTCTTAGATTTTGTTTTTCATGAAGCTGAGGCATTTACTCACCCTATTCCATCTTATCAAGTTTTAGCTAAACAGGACAATGTGGCTGCTGAGAGAATTCTCAATTTAGTGCACACAATTGCTTCCATACAAAGGGCTAAGGATGCAATCACTGTCATTCCCTCCACAGCTGGTGATGATTTTGAATATGCTGAAGAATCATTTGGGGATGATGATGAGGATGATGAAGAAGAAGGCATGAGCATAGGGGGAGATGAAGAAATTCCATCATGGATGATGCACAAGGAATGCTCTTACCCACATCTCTAATCCACAATGTTCAAGCTTATTCATGACATCCAAACAGCAATACAAGCATCCACTAGTTCCAGCACCAAAAGTTTACTTAAAGCTCACCTGGAATCTCTCCAATTACATAAAATTCAAGTTCTCCAACAAAGTTAGAATGTGGATGCAATCAAGCAAGAAATTGGTGAAATTAAACAAGACTTTGTTGGAAGGTTAGATGTCAGGCTTCCAGGCACAACAATGACAGAGATAGCTCAAAAGCTAAGAAAGGAAGCTAATTTGAACAGAAAAGTTGAGGCCATGGACTCAATACTGACAAAGGTGGAGCAATCCGTGGTCCAGATACTTGCAAATCAGGAAACTCGAACAAGTTTGCTATAAAAGTTGGTGGCTGTACAAACCTCAACCTCCACTCAGCTTGATACTAACAAAAATGGGGAGAAAGACTCTATCATTCCAGTTAGTCAGGGAGAGTCAACCAGTGAGGGGAAGAAAGTGCACAACATACAAGTCAGCAAGGTGATTGTTCCAGAATTTGCTTTCTCTAAGCCACCAGCTCTTGATAGCATTGATCTGGTCAAGATAGCAAAAACTGAGTTGGAATTAAATGAAAAAATGGAAGAAGCTTGATGAGAACATCAAGAAGAAATTTGGTCCAATTGAGAAACAAGACAAAGTATCTTCTCATCTCTTCCAATTGAGACAAATTTTAGCAAATGATATAAGCTTAGGGAACATGGAAAGGGGTCAACCCTCATCAATCAAATCTCCAAAGACCAATATGATTCCTCAGCCAAAGAGAAATTATCCAAAGAATTTAGACAAAAACCCATTGGACCTAATGTATGAAACTGTTGAGTGGCATTTATGACACTTTAAAATGCTCTATTAAGCTTTGAATTGGTGTATTTGTACTCAAGTTGTTGGTGTTTTAATGTGTTTTCTAGTGGTTTGCATTTCATGCATTAATCCGAAATTCAAGTGAATTAGCAGTGTTTTAGTGCTAATATGGTGTTAGGATGGTGTCCAAAGAATAAAGCTCGGGAAGCCAACTCATTGCAGCAAAAAAAGGCAGAAAAGTAGAATTTTATCCAGGAGGCCGGCGCGCCCGCGCTGTCATAGCGCGCGGCCACGCCCAAACTACAGAAATACAGCGTGCATGCGCTGATGAAGCGCGCGGCTGCGCCGGGTCGGGATGTTAAAATCCCGATTATACTTGGCTTCTGATTGGAGGACTTCTACTTTGCGTGGATTGCTATATATACTTAAATAAAGGACGTTTTTCAGAGAGAGACATAACAGGAGCTTAAGGAGAAGGTAACAAGAAGACCTATAGCACAATTCAACGAAGGCGGAGAAGATTTAGTTTTATTCTTGTGAATCTTTATTCTAAGTTGTAATCTTGGATGCTCATTTCTTGTTTTGTTGAACCTAATACTCTACATTGCGTACTTTCTTTATTAATTGTTTATAAGTACTACATTTGTTATACCATGCTTTCATCGGAATCCACGTTGATGATGAGTACGATTATGGGCTAATCGTTATCGTGGGGTTCTAGTGGATTTATTTATGGATTTATTTAGTTAATTTATTTTGATGCCTTAGTGTGTGGTGATTGTATGGTAACCTATTATAGATTGTGCTTATTCATCTTATGAGCGTCGTGAACTTATAAGATAGCGTGTTAATTCTTAATAAAGCGACAGTAAATTTAAGGGTTTAGAAATTGCCATGCTAGCATAGGTTCATGTGTTATTATTATGCATGATTCGTAGGTAATTTTAACCATCTTACTTGCCATATGTATTCACGATATATAACTTGTGCATTAAACCGTTATGTTGTCAAATTCTATAGAGATATAGGTTCTCAATATAATTGGTGTCTATTTAGCTTTTATCTCTTTTGTGGATGTCTGGTAATATGGTATTCGTGCAACAAAAGTTGACGTTTATTAGTTTTGTGTTATCTGATTAGTGTCATCGCCATTACATGTTAAGTTTAAGAATGAAAAGGCTATTGAATGAAGTATTTAATGAAGTTAGAATCCCATGTTTGTCTCATATAATATACAATTCTCTTTACTCTCTTTAGTTAATGTTCTCTAGCATAATTCTCATTAGTTAATCGTAGTATAATCAAAAACCAAATTGTTATTCGTCTTAGCATTGAATAATAGTCATATCATTGTTGCATAAGTGCATAAATCACAAAGTTAACCTAAACCAGTCTTTGTGGGAACGAATCTGATTTACATCTTATACTACATGTGAACGCGTATACTTGCTGAATTTTAGCGCGTGTTTAGCGACTAACAAGTTTTTGGCACCGCTGCCGAGGATACGGTGTTAACTTTTAGTTTATGTGTTTTTCATCAGTGATCGTTAAAGTTCATTGTCTCGGACATTGTTACTTACTTACTCTTTTCCTTGTCGTGTTTCAGGTACTCTAGCGAGCGTGTATGTATACGTGTTCGCGGGCTCTTAAGAGAACTCTGGATCAAGCCGTGGAAGAAGCTATAATGATTTGAAGGGAAGTTTTTTAGGATGAAGAGAAAGTAAAAGAAGAAGAGAAAGTTGAGGAATCAGCTTTAGTAGTGAAGGGAGATCAAGCAGAAAATCCTAAGGCTCTGATGGACTATTCTCAGCCTAAGATTAATGATATTCAGTCAAGCATCATTAGACCAGCCATCTCGGCTAACACTTTTGAGATCAAGTCGAGCATGATTCAGATGATACAGAACTCAGTTCAGTTTGGGGGTTCTCCTACAGAAGATCCCAACAGGCACATCAGGGATTTCATCGAGATCTGCGACACTTTCAAGTTCAATGGGGTGACTGAAGATGCTATCAAACTGCGACTCTTCCCATTCTCTCTGAGGGACAAAGCAAAGTGCTGGTTACATTTTCTACCACCAGGGTTTATCACCACATGGGAAGATCTTGCTCAAAAGTTTCTCACTAAATTCTTTCCTATGGCGAAGACTGCTGCAATCAGGAATGCTCTTACTTAGTTTGTACAGCAAACTTGAGAATCTCTGTGTGAGGCTTGGGATCGATATAAAGAGATGCTAAGGAAGTGCCCATACTATGGCATGCCTAATTGGATGATTATAAACTGTTTCTACAATAGTTTAGGCGCACAATCTAGACATATGCTCGATGCAGCATCTGGTGGAGCCTTATGGGCTAAAAGCTAGAATGAAGCTTATGAGTTGATTGAGCTCATGGCAGATAATGAATACCAGAATCCTATGCAAAGAATGTTGCAAGGAAGAGTAGCAGGAATTCTGGAGGTGGATACAGCAACTGTTATAGCTGCTCAACTTCAAGCTTTGACGATGAAAGTGGACTCTTTGGTGAATTATGGAGTTAATCAAATCACTAGTGTTTGTGAGCTTTGAAATTGAGCAGTATGGTATTTCTAGCGAATCAGCTCAATTTGTAAGCAACTTTTAGATATCACAGCAACAAGCTCCAGTCACTTATCATCCAAATAACCGTAATCATCCTAATTTCCGCTGGAGTAATAATCAGAATGTGGTGCAACAATTTTATCAGCCATACACAGCAAAGCAGTATAACCCTCCTGGTTTTCAGCAACCGCAGTATACCCCTAGTCAACAACTTCAACTTCAGCAGTTATCGCAAGCTAATGAAAAATCTGAATTGGAGGAGTTGAGACTCATGTGCAAGAGCCAAGCTGTGTCTATCAAGAAATTGGAGAATCAGATTGGGCAAATTGCTAATGCATTACTGAATCGTCAACCTAGCACGCTTCCGAGCGTTACTGAAGTGTCAGGCAAGAAGGAAACTAAGGAGCATGTGAAGGCAATTATATTGAGGTCTGGTAAGGTTGCAATTCCTGAAAAAGTTAAGACTCTAGAATATGAAGTTGAGGCTGAAGAAGAAGAAGTGCAGAAGGAAGCAGAAGTGGAACCAAGGAAGACTACTCCTCATGAGGGTAATACAAGGGAGAAACAGATTTATCCTCCACCTCCTTTTCCTAAGAGGCTGCAAAAGAAAAAGCTGGATAAGCAGTTTGAGAAGTTTCTGGAGGTGTTCAAGAAACTTCACATCAACATACCTTTCGCTGAAGCTCTTGAACAAATGCCTAGTTATGCGAAGTTCATGAAAGGTATTCTCCCTAGGAAGGTGAAGCTTTATGTCTTAGAGATCGTTGCTCTCACGGAGGAATGGAGTGTTGTACTGCAACAGAATTTGCCTCTGAAGCTTAAAGATCCTGGAAGCTTCACTATTCCTTGTATAATTGGAAAGGTGTCATTTGACAAGTGTCTATGTGACTTGGGAGCTAGCATCAATCTGATACCCTTGTCAATCGTCAAAAAGTTGGACTTGCCTAATCCAAAGACTACTTATATGACTCTGTAGTTGGCCGATCATTTTATTACATATCCGTGAGGTATTGTGGAGGATGTATTGGTCAAGGTAGATAAACTCATCTTCCCTGCTGATTTGTAATTCTTGATTTTGAGGAGGATAATAAGAAGATTCCCATAATCTTGGGAAGACCTTTATTGGCTACCGGTCGAACCTTGATAGATGTGCAGAAAGGTGAGCTCACCATGTGAGTGATGGATCAGGATGTAACTTTTAATATGTTCAATGCCATGAAGTTCCCTACAGAAAATGAGAAGTGCTTAAAAGTGGAGTTGGTTGATTCTATGGTTACTTCAGAACTTGATCAATTGCTAAGGTCCGATGCCTTAGAGAATGCGTTGTTGGAGAATTCCGATAGTAAAGATGGTGAAGGGGATGAGCAGTTGCAATTTCTGAATGTTTCTCCCTAGAAGAGGAAGATTGATATGCCTTTTAAATCTCTGGGAATGGAGTAGTTGAATAAAGCTCCTAAGCGCCTCAAGTCATCTATTGAGGAATCTCCTATTCTTGAGCTTAAGCCTTTACCTGAACATTTGAGGTATGCGTTTTTAGGAGATGCATCTACTTTGCATGTTATTATTGCATCTGACCTTTCAGGTAGCGATGAGGAGAAGATTTTGAGAATTCTTAGAGAATTTAAATCAGCAATTGGTTGGACTATAACAGATATCAAGGGAATCATCTCTTCGTATTACATGCACAAAATTCTGCTAGAGGAAGGAAGCAAGCCTATTGTTGAGCAACAGAAAAGGCTAAACCCAATCATGAAAGAGGTTGTGAAGAAGGAAATCCTTAAGTGGCTGGATGCAGGGATCATCTATCCTATTTCTGACAGTTCATGGGTGAGCCCAGTTCAGTGTGTGCCAAAGAAAGGTGGTATCACTGTGGTAGCAAATGAGAAGAATGAGTTTATTCCTACATGAACAGTCACAGGGTGGAGAGTTTGCATGGATTATAGAAAGCTAAATATGGCTACAAGGAAGGATCACTTCCCTCTTCCTTTCATTGATCAGATGCTTGATAGATTGGCTAGGCATAAGTACTAATGTCTTCTGGATGGTTATTTTGGTTATAATCAAATTTGCATTGCTCTAGAAGATCAGGAGAAGACTACTTTCACTTGTCCATTTGGTACTTTCGCCTTTAGAAGGGTTTCTTTTGGGTTATGTGGAGCACCGGCCATATTTCATAGATGTATATTGGCTATATTCTCTGATATAATTGGTCAGAATGTGGAGGTGTTCATGGACGATTTCTCTGTGTTTGGCAATTAATTTGATGAGTGCTTGCAAAATCTAGGCGACATTCTCAAGAGATGTGTTGAGACCAATCTGGTTCTCAATTGGGAGAAATGTCACTTTATGGTATGACAGGGCATTATTCTTGGGTACAAGGTCTCTAGCAAGGGCCTTGAGGTGGACAAAGCCAAAGTGGGGGTCATCAAAAATCTTCCCCCACCAATTTCTGTTAAGGGAGTTCGCAGTTTTCTTAGTCATGCGGGCTTCTACAAGCGGTTCATCATGGACTTCTCAAAAATTTATAAATCTTTGTGCAATCTTCTGGAGAAGGATGTCCCGTTTAAGTTTGATGACGAGTGTGTGGCTGCTTTTGAGTTCTTAAAGAAGAGTTTAATCACGGAACATGTCATAACTGCGCCTGATTGGAATGAACCTTTTGAGATGATGTGTGATGCAAATGACTATACAGTTGGAGCAGTTCTTGGGCAGAGAAAGAACAACATATTTTATGTGGTCTACTATGCTAGTAAGACTCTAAATGGTGCTCAACTGAATTATACTACTACAAAGAAAGAACTTTTGGCCATTGTCTATGGTTTTGAGAAATTTCGATCTTATCTGCTTGGGACGAAGGTGACAGTTTTCACGGATCACGTTGTCATTCGATATCTTGTCTCAAAGAAGGACTCGAAGCCTAGATTGATCAGGTTCTTTTACTCCAGGAGTTTGAGTTAGAGATCAAGGATAGAAAAGGGACTGAAAATCAAGTAGCTGATCATCTCTCGCGTTTAGAGGATCCAATTGCTACTTCACAAGATAAGTCATTGATCAATGAGTCTTTTCCCGATGAGTAGATGTTTGGAGTGCAAGTGGAAGAACCGTGGTTTAAAGACATTGTGAACTACCTTGTGAGTAATATCATGCCTCCCGACTTATCATACGCTCAAAGGAAGAAGTTTATACATGAAGTGAAGTGGTATATATGGGATGAGCCATTTGTTTTCCGACAAGGAGATGTCCAAATCATCAGGATATGTATTCCTTACAGCAAAACGGGGGGAATCTTGCAAGATTGCCACTCAACGGCTTATGGAGGGCATTATGGTGGAGAAAAGATGGCAGCTCGTATTCTTCAAGCAGGTTTCTTTTGTCCGACTTTGTTTAAAGGTGCTCATCAGTTTGTTTTGAAATGTGATCGATATCAACGTGTGGGTAATATATCCAAGAGGGATGAGATGCCTCTTAATGTGCTTCAAACACTTATCTTTTATTCTCTCTTATTCAATCCCAATGGCACCCAAAAGATAAAGAACTCAAGTCAGCAGCAGCACCACCGATTCTTCGAGTGCGAGTGGTGTGAGGCCGAGGTTTTCTACTCCCGAGGCTGAAGCGGAGTATATAAGGCTTCTCTCGAAGCCTATAGCCAAGGAGCGAGGTTTTTTGCCATTGAGGAAAGATGGTAAGTTGTTGGAGATGATCTTGGAGATGGGCTGGGTTTCTTTTTGCGAGGCACCTGTTGCTGTGCCCATGAGTGTTGTTTGAGAGTTTTATGCTAATGCTAAGGTGGAGAAGAATGGTTTCACGGTGGTTAGGGGGATGACTGTGGAGTACAGTGCTGAGGCCATAAGGAGGGTGATTGAGCAACCCGCGAGGAAGCCCGGTCAGGACACCTGGAACGATAAGAATCTGGAGGACTTTGATCTGGATTTGATAGTTGCTACTCTTTGTGTTCCTGACACTCACTAGAAGTTCAAGATGGGCACGATAAATTATTCTATGTTCCCTGCTTCGAGCATGAACAGGTTTTCCCGTGCATGGAATGCGTTTATTTGTGCTAACATCATGCCATCTTCTCATGTGCATGATGTGACTGTGGAGCGTGCATGGCTGTTATGGGGCATTCTTCAGGGTGATTATGTGGATCTTGGGATGGTGATTTACCAGGGTATTCTGAGGTTTTTGAGGGGGAGTACTACGGGTTCTATACCCTATGCGTCTATGGTGACAAAGTTGTGTGTGGTAGTTGGTGTTCATTGGCCAGCACACGAGCAGCTACAGATCCTGAGTGCTCTTATTGACAGCACCATGTTAGCTATGATGCACGAGTGGAATGGAGGCAAGCCTGATTTGAAGGGGCTTGGATATACTTTTGACCATATACCTGGTGGAAGGCCAGCTGCAGGGACAACTCAGACGAGTTGGACTGCTTGGAGATCTCAGCTAGGTGAGGAGGCTGGTCCATCGCAGCAGGAGCAGGAGGAAGCAGGAGCAGATGTTGGAGTTGGTTTGAGCACGATGCAGTATAGGCATCTAGCGAGGATGATGGATGCGATGTATGACATCTGTAGTCGGTTTGCACGTGATCTCACCCAGGCACTAGGGACTGCATTCAGAGCCACAGTTGTTGAAATCCAGTGGCCATTATTTCGTGAGGACTCCGTGTATACACCTCCGGACACGCCTGACACTCCACCCGTTGGGGGTGAGGATCCTGATTCGGATTAGGTATGTCTGATTCCTTACTATTACCTTCACTGAAGACAGTGAAAATTTTAAGTTTAGGGGTAGTAGTTGAAGGAATATATTTTGTGTGAGGCGCATATAGTTTGTATATTCATGATAGTTAAGTGCATATAGTTACATTTGCCATGCAGTTTTTTTTATTTTATGATAGTTTGTTCATATAGTTCATGTATTTGCATAATAACATGATCCCTTAGATTATTTTTTCTGATTGACTTGTGATATTGATGCTAGTGTAGTGATGTCGTATTTAGTGATGTTAAGTCTTGTTGAATTGATTTGCATGCTAGAGACAATTGTATTTCACTAAGTCTTATAGGTTATTTGAGTGCTATATCATGATTATGGTTTATTTTTTTGTCAATTTTTAATCGCTTATTTATATTTAAAATTTAGGATATTCTTTTAATGATAATTAGCATGGATTTTTAAAATTGGAGAAAATTGGATTTCATTGCTAGTTGTTATGGCTAGGTATCAAATGGCTAGTAGTCGGCTCATATTCATATGAGTAGTCTTGGATTGAACGAGATGGAGCGAAACGCACTCGTTCAGAAATTTGTGAAAAAAAAAGAAAAAAGGAAAAAAAAAGAAAAGAAAGAAAGAGAAAAAAAATAAGTGTTATGTATAATTGATCACGAGTGGGCTCTTTAGTACTCGAGTTATTAAGTTCTTAGGGGACTTTTGTGCCTAGTGACCTAAGGCTTCCATAGTCTGGGATCCGCTAACCTAACGCTCGCTACATGGGTACTATTGTATAAGTCTTTTGTGGACCTCACTCATTGCACGGTCAAATAAGCATACTTGTGTTGTTTGGTTGTGAATAAAAGCATGAATCCGTATAAAACTCCATTATAAGAATTGAAGTATTATAAGTTATTTTGAGTCTAGCTTTTATTTTATTTATAACCTTGCGATTGCTTTGATGAGTAGTGAGCCATGATTATTGATCTAGTTGTGATAGTATATCTGTAAGCAGTTGCACACACGCACGTCTCTGGTTTTTAGGTTGATTTATAAGGTTTGATTGATCTTTATGCGAATAACTGCATTTGTTGAGATGTTGCTTGTTGATTGGTTTAATTATTCTATTGGGGATCGTTGCATTCATTTAGTTGCATTCATGCATTTTTATTTCTTGTTATTTGAGTCTGTTTATGCTTGAGGACAAGCATCGATTCAAGTTTGGGGGTATATTGAGTGGCATTTATGATACTTTATAATGCTCTATTAAGCTTTAAATTGGTGTATTTGTACTCAAGTTGTTGGTGTTATAATGTGTTTTCTAGTATTTTTTCATTTCATGCATTAATCCGAAATTCAGGTGAATTAGCAGTGTTTTAGTGCTAATATGGTGTTAGGATGGTGTCCAAAGAATAAAGCTCGGGAAGCCAACTCATTGCAGCAAGAAAAGGAAGAAAAGTGGAATTTTGTCCACGAGGCCGGTGCACTCGCGTTGTCATAGTGCGCGACCGTGCCCAAACTACAGAATTACAGCGTGCCCGCGCTGATGAAGCGTGCGGCCGCGCCGGGCCGGGATGTTAAAATCCTGATTATACTTGGCTTCTGATTGAAGGACTTCTACTTTGCGTGGACTGCTATATATACTTAAATAAAGAACATTTTTCAGAGAGAGACGTAACAGGAGCTTAAGGAGAAGGCAACAAGAAGACCTATAGCACAATTCAACGAAGGCGAAGAAGATCTAGTTTTATTCTTGTGAATCTTTGTTTTAAGTTGTAATCTTAGATGCTCGTTTCTTGTTGTGTTGAACCTAATACTCTGGATTTCGTACTTTGTTTATTAATTATTTATAAAGGCTACGCTTGTTATACCATGCTTTCATCGAAACCCACATTGATAATGAGTCCGGTTATGGGCTAATCGTTATCGTGGGGTTCTAGCGGATTTATTTATGGATATCTTTAGTTAATTTGTTTCGATACCTTAATGTGTGGTGATTGTATGATAACCTAGTATAGGTTGTGCTTATTCGTCTTATGAGCGTCGTGAACTTATAAGATAGCGTGTTATTTCTTAATGAAACGACAATGAATTTAAGGGTTTAGAACTTGTCATGCTAGCATAGGTTCATGTGTTATTGTTATGCATGATTCGTAGGTAATTTTAACCATCTTACTTGCCCTATGTAATCACGATAGATAACTTGTGCATTAAACCGTTATGTTGTCAAATTCTATAGACATATAGGGTCTCAATATAATTGGTATCTATTCAGCTTCTATCTCTTTTGTGGATGTCTGGTAGTATGGTATTTGTGCAATGAAAGTTGGCGTTTATCAGTTTCGTGTTATCTGATTAGTGTCATCACCATTACATGTTAAGGTTAAGAATGAAAAGGCTATTGAATGAAGTATTTAATGAAGTTAGAATCCCATGTTTGTCTCATATAATATCCAATTCTCTTTACTCTCTTTAGTTAATGTTCTCTAGCATAATTCTCATTAGTTAATCATAGTATAATCAAAAACCAAATTGTTATTCATCTTAGCATTGAATAGTAGCCATATCATTGTTGCATAAGTGCATAAATCACAAAGTTAACCTAAACTAGTCTTTGTGGGAACGAATCTGATTTACATCTTATACTACTTGGGAATGCGTATACTTGCGTGAAGTTTAGTACGTTTTTAGCGACTAACAAAAACCCCTAAGCCAGATGAAAAGAAGCTGCTTGGAAGGTCTATAGCTTTCTTCAAAGATCCTAGAGACTCAGTCTCAAAGAAGAGAATAGCCAAAATCTACAGGAATGGGAAAATGATCTGTGTGGTGGCTGGACATCCAGAGTTTGTAGATGCTAAGAAAGAAGAAAAGGTGAGGCTCATATAACAACAAAAGCAAGCTGCTTTAGATGCCAAGAACCTAGCTCAGAAGCCTGCAACCACAGAAGTTGTTTTGCCTACTGTGACAACTAAGAATATGATTGAAGAAAAGCAAGAAAAACCAAAGCAGACTAGGAAATTTAGATAAAAACTCAAACCCAAAAGAATATTGGATTTTGATGAAAATATGGAAGAATACATGACAACCCAATCTACTACTTCAAGTCAAACAACCATGCCCACAGTGGAACAAGCTGAATTCAAGGTTTATCCTGACAAGAATTTTCATGGTGAAACTATAATTCCCAAGGATGAACCTATAGATTGGGAAAGCCTACCACTTCCTGATCTATTCATTCCAATTCAAACCAAGCCAAGAAGGAAAAAACAAAGAATAATCAAGAAGGTCAAGCCTGTCAAACCTCAATCCAAATCACTGACCACACCCAAACCAACTTTCAACAAGAGAGATCAACTCTTCATTTATGACATTAAAGAATTCTCATACATAAATCTTTATCTGGAAGAGATAGATGAAGTTAGATCCATTGATGCTTACAGACATCTTCCAGAAAGATTAGTCTTCAGGTACAAGGGTGGAAGAGAGATGACTTGGCCCATTCACAGAATTCTCAATGAAGGCTATTCTACTCTGGTGACTATCTTCTCCTCAATCAAGAAGAACTTTGGGTTCAACATAGTTGCAAAGAAAATGGTACTAAACAAGATTGAGGAGATAAGAAATAGCTGGAGAGGACCAAATGCACTCCTAAGAGTATTAGCAATTCCTTTTACTAGCGGTAGGGTGTATTTGAGGCCATACTGGATAATGGGGTTCAAAGATGAAAAATGCATCAGAAAATTCTTCAGATTGGAAGATCAGCTAAAGATTTCAATCAATGAAACTCTCATGGAGATGCAAGAAAAGCTGTATCAGACAAATGGAAATGAATCTGAGTTCTATAGGCAACTCCAATATCAAATTTAAGAAAATAATGTGAAGTTGGGAAAGAAGTTCAGACAGTCAAGGAAATAAGCTAAATTTGCTCAGTCTAGAGAAGCACCTTGAAAATGGCCAGTGAGATTCTCTACAAACCTTCCTCTGTATGTTTGTCAAATAAATTGCAGCACTTGTAAATTTTATCTACTATATTTCAGTCTGTACTCATAGGGTGTTTTGTTATCATCAAGTTTCTCTTAATTTATGGCTACAATTCCAGTAGACATAAATTGGGGGAGATTGTTAAGAATATGTTGTGAACTTGATGATAAGTTAAACAAAACACTTAGTAGATATCATTTAGTTAATTTTTAGCTTTCAACGGATGTTCACTTCAACATTCGTTGAAAGAGAAGCTTATGTAATAATAAGTTAAGTAGCACATTCCGGCATATTATAATGCCTTAGTCAACTAGATGTTGTAGAATGTTTAAGTCATGTTGACTACTAAATTGTTATGCAAGATAGGTTGGTTAATTATAAATATCAGATACCTTGTAATCTTGTATAAATGAAATGGAGTTAACTTCCATGAAGACAGTCTCAACGAATGTTTTACTAGGCTTCAACGGATGATCAGCTAAAGCTTCAACGGATGATCAACCAAAGTTTCAACGGATGATCAACCATAGTTTCAACGGATGATCAACCATAGTTTCAACGGATGATCAAATTCAAAAGAGCGGTTGATAGTGACTTGACAATCACATGTGTTGAGTGTATGCAAATGGAATGTGGCATCCTAATTACAGGTTTTAGAGAACAAAGAAGCATTTCCATTTTTATGCTAAATTGAAGATATTCAAAGATGCTAGATTGAGAAATGAAGAAGCATGAGATTAGACTAGAAACATTTTGTCTTATTTGTTTGTCTCTTTATCATGTAACTTGGTGATATATAAACCAAGTGTAGCAAGTAGAATTATATCCAAGTAAGCAATTACCAGAGAAATAGAAAAAGCTACATCTATAAAGAATTTCTTTGTTCTTGTGAGTTCAACTTGTAAGCAGCTGTGTACAACATTGTAACACAGAGTTCTCTTATTATATACATCTCTGGTGGAAAATTTCAATCCACCAGAAAGTTTTTAAATACTTGTATTTGATTACTTTGTGTTTTGATTTCATCAATACTTTCATTCCGCACCATAGCCAAATCAAACACAGTTGTATATTCGTAGTAGAACTGTTCTTAAAATTGAAAAAGTAGCCAGAATTATATTCAACCCCCCCATGTAATTCTTTATTATATTGTTAGGGAATAACAGGTGTTTTTTGGAAAATGAATTCATTTTCTGAACGAACACTCGATTGTGCGCTATGCATTAATTATTGATGTTAAATTGAATGTTGAGCTTCTCAGACATGTTTACACAAAAGCTGAAGACACGTCAGATGACAATTAACTTGGTTTCTCTTTCTTAGTTGGTGGCGAAACAATAAGAATAACCAAGGATGATTTTAATGAATATCTTTAACTTCCTTGTGATCATATATTGGAGTTGCCAAAGATATAGGAACTGTTCAGCTTCTTCAAAGCCATCAGATGCACAATGGAAAATGACAACTATCCTAAGCACTTCAACAAGAGTCATTTACCAAAGGAATGGTATATGTTCTTCAACATATTTTCTAATTGTATGGCTCCAAAGACCAGTGGATTTCATGGGCTGACCAAGTTCAACCAAGTAATTGGGGTAGCTGTTGCTGAAAATCTCCGAATAAACTTTGGACATTTGTTAATGGAAGAGATCTTAGAGAACTAGGCTCAATAACAAGATCACATCTTGTATCCCAGGTTCCTAGATATTTTTCTAGATGCAAAGCTGACAGAAGAACAGAAGGCCTTAGCTGGTATTGATCACCTAGAAGACCCTCATGTGATGTCATCAAAGATGGTTGTCAAGTTGATCAAACAAAGCTCCTATCCTAATAACAACCTCCTCTCACCGATAGATCACATAAGAGAGTACCTTTATCCATTTCTCAGCAACCTGAAGCTACACATCAAACTGAAGCAAGTATAAGTCAACAAAATATTCAACTGAGTGATCCACAGCCTGAAGCTGAAGCTCAACCTATGGAAATTGATCAGGAACCTGTTGCTGTTAAACAACAAGAAGAGGCTATTCCAGAACAATCAGAAGCAGATGTCTACCAAGATCTCTCAGGTATGAATGTATTTTCTCCAAGTCAAACTTTTGAAGACTTTCCTGATTTAGTTGACATTGAAGCATTACACATAGATGATTTTCATATATAGATCCTTGAGGATCAAGTAAATAGGAGAGGAAGTGAATTTATTTTCCCGTAAATTCATAACCACCCTCTAGAGCCTATACAAAAATCTCAAAAAAATTTAGCCAAATCCCTGGAGTATAAGGATCTGATGAGTGAAGAGAGAGAAACTGCATAAGATGCAGCAAATAAGGAAGGTACATTGAGAGAACCCACAACTTTATCTCCTCAGAAGTATAGTAGTATCCACACTGAGACAACCGTAATACTCCTTGTATCTTCTCGAAAGGATACAATGGCTGAAAAGGCAATAAAACAGTTTTTAGATCCATCTTCTCAACAAGATGTGCCTATTGAAATTTGCAAGCCAGACACAGCATTCTGTATAGAGTCAAACACTCTTTCCAAAATCCAAGCTCTGGAAGCTTTAAATATGTCAATCAGAAGAACGTTATAGATGAGGAAGAATTGACAAAAATAGGACATTCAACTATATTATGGTTAGAACATCATGTTCAAGGTCCTTCAATGGATTAACTGCCTTTGTAGGTATCAGGAGAGAGTGTTGTAATCTCTACCATATCTAGCACAACACTTACCTCCCCAAGACTAATTAACCTGGATGCATCTACAGATAAGGGATCCGACATAGGTGTGGATTGGCAACCCATTGGCAATGAACCAGATTCACTTGGTGAGCCTAAGGGGAAAGTGTCTTCACCGACACTTGCGAAACCTGAGGAACATATGCCAAGTATAACGGCCTCAGTGATTCTCCCATAGATTCAAACTCTGGACCAGTCATCTCAGGGTGACATGCAAATTGTCTTGTACAAGGATCGGGAATCGCGAACTCCCATTGCACCACTGTTGACCTCCTCAAGGATGGCTTCAGTGTTTTCTGAAGGTACTTCTGGATCTCAAAGCTTTGAGAGGAGGGTTTCCGTGAAGATGAGTGAAATAACATACCCTAAATTGGGTGATAGAGTGTTGAGCAAAACACTGCGAGAAGTCAGTGAGACACCTACCATCCGAAATATACCTATAGATATGTCACAATATGTAACAATGGCTTATCTTGAAGAACAGTTGGCATTCGAGGATGAATATCTTAAAGAACAACTGACTCTAAAGAATTAATATCTTAAGGTTGAACTGTCTGTCAGAGACCACCAGATTGCCCATCTTTCTGAATAACTTGAAGTTCAACAAGCATCTTTTATGAGCTTACAGGAATTCGTGGAGTAATCACTCTCACATTCTAGAAAGGGAAAGGTAATTGCCAATATTGAGCCAAAGATCTCAGTTAGCAAGCAAGCGCCAATCCCTACTACCACTGGAATAGTTCTTGCCAGTAATGGGCCAAAAACCTCAGTCAGTAAGCAAGTATCTATTCCAAAACTAATTACTCAGGATTTCCCTGACTTGATATTGACTACTCAATCAACCCCAGCTCTGAAGGATAACACAACTGAGGGGGAGAAAAGGGTAGAACAAGAAAAAGTAGTTGCTATTGTAGATTTAATTCAAGATGCATTTCAAGCAGATGGCTCTGGATATGATGAGTTTGGTTATAAACTGGAAGATGATAGGGTGAAGAAAGGATTGATGAAAGGGTGCTTATCAGAGAAAGAGCTAGTGAGAAGAGTTCTATGACTTAGGGGGAGCAATCAAAATCTGAACAAGAATTTCTGAGTCAAGTCATAAAAGCTCATAGGAATCTTCTATCGAAGGTATATGCTTCAAGGCCTATATTCTCATAACTTGAGTTATAAGGATTGGAAGAAGGGGAGATAGATGAAAGCGATGTTCCCAATGGATGTGAACTTGTGTTTGAAGAAGTAGAGATGGAAGAGAGGAAAAAGATTTTTGAGGATGAAGAATATGAGATGATTTCTCAGATGATTGCTTATATTATGGAATTACTAAAGAATATAAATTATCTTATGAAGCAATTCGAGATGAGATATAAAGAACGAGAGCAAGAATTCAGAGCATTTTTCAGAGAAGGGAATCCAGAGAAGCTTGAGAATCATATCTTTGAAAAACCAGAAAAGGAAGTGTGTGGGATGATGTGAAAAGGAAAATATACAAATCGGAACTATATCTTAAGACATACACTGACAAGAGGAAACTTCTAAATCTTGTGGAAAAATTCAGGGAGCTCATTGTCAATTCAAGCTTTATTTCACGAGTTTAGTCGGATAATCACTGGTGTCACCGTGAAAACTTTCAAGAATGGGTGGCGAATTTATGTTAATCACGTTGACGGGATCCAAATGAAGATATCCACCAGTGTGCTGAAAAAGCTGAACATAGTTGAATTGATTGTCATTAGTAAAAAGATTCAGTGGTTGATTTCTATGGAGAATGAATATTGTCACACCCCCAACTTAACAATACATAATATACAAATTATTACAATAGTTAACAAAAGAAAGTAAATACAACTGAATCCAAGATCTTATAGTTCAGAGTTTGGAACAGCCCAACACTATTAACTATTACAACCTGATTTCTAATATCGAGTCCTCACACAAAACGATCACTAAACTACCTGAGCTCGGACATATGCATCGACATCACAAGTTTTACGCCCTGTCTGCTTGAATCTAACCATATCTGCTAGCTCAAATTTTAGGGTGAAAGCAAGTAGTGATCTAAATGCTCAACAATCGCTATATAATTCAATACATAAATCGAGATAAAGGAATAACAATGAGAAGGTAGAGCCAATAATAACAAGAGATAAACTTTTAAGTGATGGCATCATTTATTTGTATCAAAACATTTCAAAACCATTTCTTTATCAAAATCATTTTATGACGCTACGGATTACAGCCGGTGATCAGCCGTGAAGTAATCCCGAACCTCACTGGGTTCTAGAACATTAATGGGATCCCTTAACAACTTTTAAGCCTACAAATTAAGAGCGGAAAGGACTTGCGTCTCAGCCCAGATCCACTAATTTAATAAAATATTTATCCCCCTTTGGGACTGGAAATCAAATCTTAACCTTTTTATTTTTTAAAAACTGATGTCAATTGCTAATTAAATACTTAAACAGTAAACATTTTTAACAAAGTTTTGGACTAACTCTGAAGCACTGGGAAAAAAGATTCACTAAATTCAAGGCCATGATCCACTAGACTATACTTTATCAAGAGAAATTGCAAGGTTTCCATTTATAAGGATTTTGACAGTGAGATTTAGCAAGGTTATCGGATAATATGAAAGAACAAAGTCAAACTAGGTCCAAGGTAATGGCTCCAGATAAGACATAGGTATTAAAGTATAAAGAAGGTGATCATTAATGGTTCCAAATAAGATTTAGGTATCAAAATATAGAGAAAGTGGGTATCAGCTCAAGGTACAACAGAGTATCATGCTTTAGGGTAAGGATAGGGTTGTCAAACAATTATGAACAATCGTTAAGGAACAACTGACTTTTAGGTATCAAGACAAGGTTACTGGGTATAACTTGCACAAGGTTCAACATCATAATTACTTTGGTATACTAGCATGATAGGCCTTTGGATATACTTGCATAGCAATCTTCAAGTAAAGTTAAACTACTCGAAATAAATACTTGAGGGTTCATGTCATTTTCATATACTACGGACATAGATTCGAAACCACTTGGTTCATGTATATCAAGGTGAATTAAAATACTGGCATCGTATATATATGAACTAGTTATCACGCACTTGCAGTGTAAATGAAAGAGGCAAGTTGAATCACTTGCCTTGAGAAGGCTTAACTTGACTGGCAGATAGGAGCAACTGGAAGCTTTACTCGACTTTTATGGCAAGTTTACCCTCGTCTCGAGATCCTACACAAATAATAATAATCTCATTATAATATATTCTCACCAACTCAACCTATTTGTAAACAGAAATTAAACATACTTGCACTTAAGCCTATATACGCAAATATTTACAATCACCTTATAAGTATATTAGTACACATAGCCACATATGCTCACATACCATATTTAAGTACAAAATAATATAACACCCACTATATTACATCACTAGGCTTGATTGATCTCACTCCACTAACTTAAGTCACTTGGTCGCTATACTAGACAAATCCCCAAATTTTGACCTCCTAACACGAAGAGCCTTTACTAAACCATCCAATTCCTATTGAACCTGACTTGGGCCTTTCATCATACTGACTATAAGCTATCTTTCAGCCATTGGGGTCAACCAAATCTTCACTCATAAGTGCTCTAAAACTATGTGATAAGTGAATGTGCTCATTATAGTAAATTTCAGAATGACATCTATGATTTCTTGGGTGCATTTGACACTCTTATACTTCAAGTTTACCTCCAAAACTTCTACACTAAACTCTTCTGATCATAAGGCAACTCCTAAACTTGAAGTGGCTCAAGGACCTAGGTTGGGCCTCCCTAGGCCTAAGCTCAAAGTCCATGATTCCCCTATTTTTCTGGGCAGAAAAGGTCATGACTAGAACTAACTTGTGACACATGATTCTAACCCAAATCATATGATCTATGGCTGGAAAAACTCCTCTGATACTCCCTCTAACTAAGGCCCAACAGGGCCTAATGAGGGCCTACCTATGACATGGTCAAAACTTCCTAATTCTAAGTTGCAACAAAACTGTCCCCTGCTGGACAGAATTGTGTTTCCACTCGTGCACCTAACCAAACATCTTATAAATCTCTAACAAACACCTAAAACCTATTGTATACTCCTAGTGTTAGCTTCTTGTGGCTTGGGCCTCAAAGTGCACAACAATGACAAGGTCGAATCTCACTCTAAACCTCATGGTACCAAACTGATTTTCTGCAGAATCTAATGCTCTCCTTTTTATCATGATTCTTACTTGACAAACCAAACCAACAACAACCAAAACCCTAACCAAAATTCAACCAAGGTGATATACTGAGCTAACACTCTTACAATTCAATATAGTCTTAGTGGAGATCATCCTTACCTAAGGTGCAACATAGCAAAATAAAAGTTAACACATTACACATATTACAAGTCATCAAGTTTTTAAAAATAACAATTTATATCTTTTTCATATATATTCAAATTAACATCACATACCAAGGAGCACAAATAAAGATCAATATCTTAACCCTACTGAAATTAAAGCTTACTAACAAAATCAATCCAAATGATCAAGAACTTTCGAAAATCAAGAGTTGAAATCTATGCATGCATGCCTTCGAATATTCAAGCCAAAACAACATGATTTCCAAAATAAATTTTTATCATAAAATCAACATGCAAGCATATCATAAACTATAAATAAATGATCACTTAGCATGCAAAGGGTTTTATCAAGTTTTTACTACAAAATTTATGTTATCATCACAAAAACACACAAAAATGAAACAAGGCAACAAAACACCACTAAGAACCATTCATTCGGCTCCCTCAAGGTCATGGCCAAATGAAATGGAAGGGAAATGACCATTAAAATCAAGATCCTCATTCTCATGACTTGGCATTTCACCATTCCTTGTAGTTCCCTCTATAATACAACCTTAAATCCATGAGAATCAAGATTATACTTTGAGTTCCAACTAAAACTATGCCATGCAAGATCAAAACTTAAAATTTTTACTTAAACTTCTTTGGATTATATATGATCAAGATATATGAAGTAACATTTACTTGAATGGAAGTTAGGTGCTTGAATGAAGAATGAAGAAAAGGGAGGGGGTATGGCTTCGGCCAAAAAACGAGAGGAAGGAGCCGAGAGGGAGGGGAGGGTGGAGTGAATAAAATGATCCTCTCATTTTTTGCTTGGTTTTATGCTTTTTATTGACTAAAAGAAGTGAGTGGAAATGAGAATTTACAAGAGTAACCTTCCAACATAGTTAGGTCATTTTGCATGCAAGATCAAGGAGGTAATTTGGCTAACAAAATGTGAGTTAGTGGGGTTGGAAATGTCTTCTTTGCCCTTTAGTTGAATGGAAGAGTATTTGCTAAGCAACTAATTTTCAAAGATTTATTTTTATAAAATAAAATAAAAGTTCAATTATTATAAAAATTGTACTATAAAATAACTTGGATTTTTATAAATTTTATGAGATCACTTTTGAAATTTGTGAGTGAAATAATTCTTAAAAGATAATTTTCCAAGGTATATAATATTCTTTATAAATCAAAAATAAGGGCAATTAATAAAACTCTTGCTTTGAAAAATTTATATGCTACATACAGCAATTTATAATGCAACAAATTACATCCACACAAACGTACAATCATTAAGTATATTTAATATTGGCTCTAATATTATACAGAGTTTGCAAATAATATTACACAAAATGTTGGTCGTAACATCCTCTCCTCCTTAAAGGATTCTGTCCCCGGAGTCTAAGAGAATAGATGAGGATACCGGGAACGCATATCAGACTCTAACTCCCAGGTTGACTCTTCAACCTTGGGATTCCTCCAAAGGAATTTTACTAACTTCACCGACTTATTTCTAAGACTCTTTTCTTGCCAGTCGAGTATTTTGACAGGTTACTCCACAAATGACAGGTCTGCCTGAATTTTTATAGGTTCATATTCTATCACATGGTTGACATCAGGATTGTACTTCTTAAGCGATGACACATGGAACACATTATGCACATGTTGATACGGGGGTGGTAAGGCTAGCTCGTAAGCCACCTTCCCCACTTGACTCAAAATTTCAAAAGGACCTATATATCTAGGTGCTAACTTCCCTTTCTTGCCTAATCTAGACAATCATTTCCTCGGTGATACTTTTAGCAAAATGGCTTCACCCACTTGGAACCTGACATCCTTACGCGCTGGATCCGCATACTTTCTTTGTCTATCTTGAGCAGCAAGCAACCTTTTCTGAATTAATTTGACTGCCTCATGCAACTGTTGTACCAATTCTGGGCCTAGAATCTTTCCTTCTCCCACTTCATCCTAACTTATTGGTGATCTACATTTCTGTCCGTATAAAGCTTTGTATGGTGGCATGCCAATGCTGGAGTGATAGCTGTTGTTATAGGAGAATTCTACCAAGGGCAAGTGGTCATCCCAACTTCCTGCAATATCAATTACACAACTGCGCAACATGTCTTCAATTATTTGAATTGTCCTTTCGCTTTGACCGTCAGTCTGCGGATGATACGCTGTACTCATGTTTAACTTTGTGCCAAAACTCTCTTGAAATTGCTTCCAGAATCTCGAGTTAAATCGGGGATCTCTGTCTGAAACTATCGATACAGGCACGCCATGTCTTAGTACGATTTCACGCATATATAGATGGACCAATCTGTCCAATAATGACTTCTCATTAATTGGAAGAAAATGCGCCGACTTCATAAGGCGATCAACTATAACCCATATAGCGTCATGTCCAGATTTTGTTCGAGGTATTCCCACTATAAAGTCCATATCAATGTTTTCCCATTTCCATTCTGGAATCTTTAGGGGCTGAATTAATCCGCTTGGTCTTTGATGTTCTGCATTCACTTTCTGACAAGTATAACACTTCATAACCCATTGTGCCACTTCTCACTTCATATTTGGCCACCAAAAATTCTTCTTCAAGTCTTGATACATCTTGGTGTTTTCGGGATGGATTGAAAATCTTGAATTGTGGGCTTCTTACAATATCTCATTCTTCAATTCAGGTACATGAGGAATCCAAATTCTTGAGGAAAACCTTAATATACCTTGTTTATCTCTTTGAGTCTCAATCTCTTCCCCGGTTAGCTGATCTCTTTCTTGCTTCATTACTTCTTCCTGACATTTCCTTATCTTCCCCAATAATGTTGGCTGAAAAGTCATTGTACGATAAACCTCTTCAACTATTCCACAATCACAAAGTTCCAATTCAAATCTCTTAATCTCTTCAGATAATTCTTTTGGTATTGCTATCATATTCAATCTTTCCTTCCTACTCAAAACATTGGCTACCACGTTCGCCTTTCCAGGATGATAGTTTATCGAACAATCATAGTCCTTAATTAGTTCCAACCATCTCCTTTGCCTCATATTGAGCTCCTTCTGAGTGAAAATATACTTTAAACTCTTGTGATCCGTGTAGATCTCACACTTTTCCCCGTAAAGATAATGTCTCCAAATTTTAAGTGCAAATATTATGGCTGCTAGTTCCAAGTCATGCGTAGGATACTTCAATTCATGTGATTTTAACTGTCTTAACGCATACGCGATCACCTTATTGTGTTGCATTAGCACACAGCCCAATCCTTTATGTGAAGCATCACTGAAAATCACAAAGTTTCCTTGATCGTCTGGTAGTACTAACACCGGAGCTGTTACCAACCTCTGCTTCAACTCTTGAAAGCTATCCTCACATTCTGCATTCCATTCGAACTTTTGATTCTTCCTAGTCAACTTAGTCAATGACGTGGTGATTTTCAAAAAATCCTTGACAAATCTTCTATAATATCCCGCCAACCCTAGAAAACTTCGCACTTTCATAGGTCTCTTTGGCCTCTCCCAACTCATAATCGCCTCAATCTTTGCCAGATCTACTTTAACTCCTTCATCTCCAATAACGTGTCCCAAATATTGAACTCCCTTTAACCAAAACTCACATTTAGAAAACTTGGCATACAACTTCTCTTGTCGGAGTATCTCCAATGCTATCCATAGATGTTGCTTATGTTCTTCTTCCGACTTTGAATAAATAAGGATGTCATCAATGAATACCACTACGAACTTGTCCAAATACTTTTTAAATACCCGGTTCATCAGATCCATAAATGATGCCGGGGCGTTAATCAATCCAAAAGGCATTACTAAGAATTCATAATGTCTGTATCATATCCTGAATGCTGTCTTTGGGATATCTTCTTCTTTGATCTTCAATTGATGGTATCCTGATCTTAAGTCAATCTTTGAAAAGCACTTTGCTCCTTTCAGCTGATCAAATAGGTCATCTATTCTTGGTAGCGGGTATCGGTTCTTAATCATCACCTTATTCAACTCCCGATAATCTATACATAACCGCTTACTTCCATCTTTCTTCTTTACAAACAAGACAGGTGCTCCCCATGGCGATGTACTTGGTCGTATCACTCCTTTGTCTAACAATTCTTGTAGCTAGCTTGCCAACTCTTTCATTTCTGCTGGTGTCATCCTATATGGGGCCTTCGAAACTGGTTCCGTGCCTGGAGCAAGGTTGATCTCAAACTCGATTTGTCGATCTGGCGGTAAGCCTGGTAGTTCATCTGGAAACACATCTGGAAATTCATTGACTACGGGAATATCTTCTATGCTGAGGTTGTCACTTTCTGAATCAACTACATAAGCTAGGAATGACTCGCAACCTTTCCTAAGCAGCTTCTTAGCCTGGACGATTGTAAGAAATAGTCGATCTTGCCTCTGTCCCTTAAATACTACTTTCTCTCCACTCTCCGTCTTTAAGTACACCGTCTTGGACTTAAAATTAATCTGAGCGTTATTCTTTCCTAACCAATCCATGCCTAAGATTATATCGAACTCCCCCAACTTGAAGAGTATCAAGTCGGCTGAAAATTTATGTCCCGAGATATCAATCTCACACTTAGGACATATTTGACTCACAGGAACCTTCTCTTGATTCGCAATTACCACATTTACTACCTCGTTCATAACCATTTTATCGCATTAAAGTTTATCAACAAAATTTTCTGATATGAAAGATCTCGTTGCTCCAGAATCAATCAATACTTTAGCTTCGACATTATTTAGTAAAAGTGTACCTACTATCACCTCAGAATTCTGAACAGCGTCCTTCATTTTTAAATCGAATGTTCTCGCTGTTGCTTGCAGAATTGTTGTAGGTGGTGGAGGTAAGGCCAATACCTCAGTTGGCATGCTTGCACTAGTACTTTCCACGTTCATCAGAGCTTTGACTGGTCCGGTTGACTTGCACTCCCTAGCTATGTGTCCGGTCTTTCCACACTTTAGCATGTAACTCCCGGCTTCGGCATCTTACACTCGTTGGCCAAATGTCCTTTCTGGTTGCATCTATAGCATGTCATGCTCAGCCTATTACACACTCCGGGGTGCTGTCTTCCACAATGCTTGCATTCTGGTCTCTGAAATCTATTTTCTCCAACTTGTCCTTGGCTTGCCTAGTTGTTCCCCTTTGATTCTTGTCTTTTATTCAAATTTCCCTTCTTCTGAAAATTTCCGCCTTTGTGGAATCCAATCTTATTCACATTCCTGTGTTGTGAGTTTCCAGCTTCAGACTTTTCTCCATAAAATGGAACCTTCCTCTTCTTGTTATCCCTATCTTTCCTTGACTGCATCCCATTACTCTCAATCAGAGCAGCTTTTTGTACTACTCCTGCATAAGTATCAAGCTCAAACATAGCCACTCTATCTCTGATCCAAGACTCTAGTCCTGTTGGAATCTCTTTACTTTTTCTTCCTCACTGTTGGTATACTTTGTCACAAATCTTGACAGCTCTGTAAACTTCTTCTCATATTCCAATACAGACATACTCCATTGCTTCAATTCAAGAAATTTAAGCTCCATCTGATTATGCATGTACTTAGGGTAATACTTTTCCAGAAATAACTTCTTAAATCTTCCCAAGAAACTTGCTGATTTGCTTCCATAGCTTTCACTGAATCCCACCAATAGATGACTTCGCCCTTCAGGAAGTAAGTAGCATATGGTGTCTTCTGATCATCCCCTAACTATACCAATTCAAAATCTCTTTCCATTTCCTTAATCCATGTGTTAGCTATTACTGGATCAGTGGTATCATGAAATGCAGGTGGATTAACATTCTAAAAAGCTTTGAAAGTAACAACTTGTCGAGGTGGTACTGGTGGATCAGGTGGTGGTGTGGTTCACGGTTATCTTGGTTTTCAAATTGTTGTTGAAGAGTTCTTTGTTGTTGAGCTATATCATTTGTTTGTTGTTGTAAGGTTTCCAGTAATCGAAGAATATTAGGATCTGTGGTAGGTGTGCTTGTTGGGTTCTTCCTTTGGGTGGCATGATCCTAAAATAAAAGTTATATCAAAACAGGTATGAACAATGAGATAATTTGAGGGTGTCACATAACATTCTTGTTCACATATGAGTTCAAGTTTCAAATTAAACGAATAGGGTGATGCATATAAAGGCGTAAAATAAACAATTGAAAGCAAACAGAACGATAGTGCATAATAATTGAAATTTAAAGGTCAAGATACATCAAGATTAGAATAAAGTCTGAATCTAGGAATAACATGCTTATTTGAAGGAAACAACATGGAATTCTACAAAGTCCGATAATACAACAACATGAATGGTAGATAATGGAAAGAACTAAGGCTCCACTCCGTCGGAATGGGGTTTGGTAGTCTTCTCCTCTCGAAGCGTCTTTACAATACTCTGGAGCTCGTCCGTAATCATCTGGAGGGTATACTGGCTGGTACGGTCTCGGTGTGATGGCATCTCCTCAAGCTTAGTGTTGACGTACTGAACCAAAGTCTCAAGTCTCATAGTCATCTGCTCCTTAGGCTTTCCTTCATATTTTCGGCTGTCCGGATACACGTTCTTCAATCGGTCTAACAGTCGGTTGTACTTGCCCTGAAGCATGTCGAACTCGCACCTCAACTCAGCATACACAGAGAAAGCAATAGTGTCAGTCGACCCAGAGGATGATGAGGAATGCGCCCTTTGCTGACAAAACGATCACTAAACTACCTGAGCTCGGACATATGCATCGGCATCACAAGTTTTACGCGCTGTCTGCTTGAATCTAACCATATCTGCTAGCTGAAATGTCAGGGTGAAATCAAGTAGTGAGCCAAATGCTCAACAAGCACTATATAATTCAATACATAAATCGAGATAAAGGAATAACAATGAGAAGGTAGAGCCAATAATAAAAAGAGATAAACTTTTGAGTGATGGCATTATTTATTTGTTTCAAACCATTTTAAAAACCATTTCTTTATCAAAATCATTTTATGACGCTACGGATTACAGCCGGTGATCAGCCGCGAAGTAATCCCGAACCTCACTGGGTTCCAGAACATTAATGGGATCCCTAGGCAACTTTTAAGCCTACAAATTAAGAGCGGAAAGGACTTGCATCTCAGTCCAGATCCACAAATTTAAGAAAACATTTATCCCCCTTTGGGACTGGAAATCAAATCTTAACCTTTTTATTTTTTAATAACTTATGCCAATTGCTGATTAACTACATAAACAGTAAACATTTTTAACAAAGTTTTGGACTAACTCCGAAGCACTGGGAAACAAGATCCACTAAATTCAAGGCCATGATCCACTAGACTATACTTTATCAAGAGAAATTGCAAGGTTTCCATTTACAAGGATTTTGACAGTGAGATTTAGCAAGGTTATCGGATAATATGAAAGAACAAAGTCAAACTAGGTCCAAGGTAATGGCTCCAGATAAGACATAGGTATTAAAGTATAAAGAAGTGATCATTAATGGTTCCAAATAAGATTTAAGTATCAAGATATAGAGAAAGTGGGTATCAGCTCAAGGTACAAGAGAGTATCATGCTTTAGGGTAAGGATAGGGTTGTCAAACAATTATGAACAATCGTTAGGGAACAACTGACTTTAGGTATCAAGACAAGGTTACTGGGTATAACTTGCACAAGGTTTAACATTATAATTACTTTGGTATACTAGCATGATAAGACTTTGGATTTACTTGCATAGCAATTTTCAAGTAAAGTTAAACTACTCGAAATAAGTACTTGAGGGTTCATGTCATTTTCATATACTACGAATATATATTCGAAACCACTTGGTTCATGTATATCAAGGTGAATTAAAATACTCGCATCGTATTTATATGAACTAGTTATCACACACTTGCAGTGTAAATGAAAGATGCAGGTTGAATCACTTGCCATGAGAAGGCTTGACTTGATTGGCAGGTAGGAGCAACTGGAAGCTTTACTCGACCCTTCATGGAAATTTTACCCTCGTCTCGAGATCCTACACAAATAATAATAATCTCATTATAATATATTCTCACCAACTAAACCTATTTGTAAAACATAAATTAAACATACTGGCACTTAAGCCTATATACGCACATATTTACAATCACCTTATAAGTAAATTAGTACACATAGCCACATATGCTCACATACAACATTTAAGTACAAAATAATATAACACCCACTATATTGCATCACTAGGCTTGGATGATCTCACTCCACTTACTTAAGTCACTTGGTCGCTATACTAGACAAATCCCCAAATTTTGACCTCCTAACACGAAGAGCCTTTACTAAACCATCCAATTCCTATTGACCCTGACTTGGGCCTTTCACTATACTAACTATAAGCTATCTTTCAGCCATGATGGTCAACCAAATCTTCACTCATAAGTGCTCTAAAACTATGTGATAGTGAATGTGCTCATATAGTAAATTTCAGAATGACATCTATGGTTTCTTGGGTGCATTTGACACTCTTATACTTCAATTTTACCTCCAAAACTTCTACACTAAACTCTTATAATCATAAGGAAACTCCTCAACTTGATGTGGCTCAAGGGCCTCGCTTGGGCCTCCCTAGGCCTAAGCTCAAAGTCCATGATCCCCCTGTTTTTCTGGGCAGAAAAGGTCCTGACTTGAACTAACTTGTGACACATGATTATAACCCAAATCCTATGATATATGGCTGTAAAAACTCCTCTGACACTCCCTCTAACTAAGGCCCAACAAGGCCTAATGAGGGCATACCTATGACATGGTCAAAATTTCCTAGTTCTAAGTTGCAACAAAACTGTCCCTGCTGGACAGATTTTGTGTTTCCACTCGTGCACCTAACCAAACGTCTTATAAATCTCTAACAAACACCTAAACCTATTGTGTACTCCTAGTGTTAGCTTCTTCTGGCTTGGGCCTCAAAGTGCACAACAATGACAAGGTCGAATCTCACTCTAAACCTCATGGTACCAAACTGATTTTCTGCAGAATCTAATGCTCTCAATTTTATCACGATTCTTACTTGACAAACCAAACCAACAACAACCAAACCCCTAACCAAACTTCAACAAATGTGATCTACTGAGCTAACTCTCTTACAACTCAATATAGGCTTAGTGGAGATCATCCTTACCTAAGGTGCAATTTATATCTTCTTCATATATATTTGAATTAACATCACATACCAAGGAGCACAAATCAAGATCAATATCTTAACCTACTCAATTGAATATTACTAACAAAATCAATCCAAATGATCAAGAACTTTCAAAAATCAAGAGTTAATTTCTATGCGCCTTCGAATATTCAAG